>NW_018407293.1:72609-72966 GCF_002113885.1 Mizuhopecten yessoensis
TTGCTTTATTTTTTAACTTACATACCATTTTCAGCCGTCACATTATAATTTCAAAGGGCGATATGTTACTGGTACAGTTCCATGTGGCGATGCTGTACCAGCAAAACACAGCATTGTCATATTTTTGTATATCGCTATTGCCAATGATATTTCTGTCAGTGTCCTGTCAAAACGGGACAAATATGTTTAACAACACTGTTGTGCATGTATATATTTCTTTTCTATAAAATCACCCAACAAAGATCCAGTCTAATTTAGAGATGTAAACAAAATTGAGAGTATTGCAGTATTTGCAATTCTTTCTGCAAATCTTGGCTCCTTTCATAATATTTCCTAAGATCACTGATTGTTCTATCT
>NW_018407293.1:73863-75012 GCF_002113885.1 Mizuhopecten yessoensis
AAAACTTTGTATTTTGTAATATATTGGACGAGGCTCGCAGACGTGTCGTGTCACGTGTTGTCAATACATNTAGTTCATATCTACAGATTACTATGTTGCTCGTCCCTGCCTATCGTTATCATTCTCNTGTCTTGGATACGTAATGATTTATATTCAATAAATCGGGGTATCAAATCTTGAAAAGCAATATGAAAACCTGCACTAACGTCAAATTTGTAATTGTGAAAGTATCAAGCAGTTCCCATCTTACCGTTGCAATTTTCCAGAATGCACCACTTCCGCTCCGAACCTCCGTTGGCAGTTCCATACCTACTAACTCTTATTTTTATGTTCATTATTATTTTTCTTTGAAAAAAAGTTGAAATCGTCGAATAAAACTCGCTGTATCAGAGTCATATATATCCATTTTTATTTTTTCTGTTACATATATACTTTTCTATGAACATAATAAAATCAGCAGATAAAAATCACTATCTCATTATATATATAAAATTAGAGGGCTGTATAGGGCCCAGCCCCTCAGGCACCTGGGAGGCCAAAACTACCTTTTATACAAAATTAGTTCCTCTTCAGCCAATGATGCTCGCCACCAAATATGTATCAAATCCCTTCATTCCAACAGAAGAATTTGCTATATTTGCACTATTGGCCATGGTCCCTGCCCCTCATGCCCCTGGGGGGCTAGAACCACCGTTTATACAAAATTGGTTCCTCTTCACCCAAGGATGCTCCACACCAAATATGAACCAAATCCTTTTGTTCCTACAGAAGAAGAAGGATTTTAAAACATAATTTGCTATATTTCACCTTTTGAGCCCTGCCCCACATGCCTCTGGGAAGCCACACCCACCATTTATACAAAATTGAGTTCCCTTGGCCCAAGGATGCTCCACACCAAATATGGACCAAAAATTGTCGTCATTCCTACAAAAGAAGAAGGATTTTAAACAATTTGCTATATTCCCCCTATTTGTCCCCGTCCCTCAGGCCCCTGGGGGCCAGACCCATCGTTTATCCAAAATTGGATCCTCTTCAACTAAGGATGCTGGACACTAAATATGGACCTAATCCTTTCATTCCTACGGAAGAAGAAGGATTTTAAACAATATTAGCTATATTTCCCCTATTGGGCCCCACCCATTAGGCCCC
>NW_018407293.1:76032-77136 GCF_002113885.1 Mizuhopecten yessoensis
TGAACCAAACATCGGTTCGTGGTCAACACAGTATATTTTATATCGATACTGCTTCATCCAGATCAAATCCGGAATAACATGTAATATATTATGATTGGGGATATTTTTTTGCCTTTCAATTTTTGTTGAAATAAAATTTCTTAGCTGTCTAGAGTGGAATTACTTTGTTCTGTTGTCCATTAAATGTAATTGGAAAGTATCTTAAACTACAGGTTTTTTCTGATGTCTTTCTTACATATGTTATAAGTGCGCCGAGATGAGCGAGGCAAAACAAATACAAATGATCAGTAAAGCTATTGTGTTCAGGTTTGCGTTCTTAGAAGAAAAAAGTTGTGATGTGTATATGTGTGTTCGCCGGTGATGGGGGGAGGCATCTGACACGAAAGTGTTCTTCATCAGTTCTTTTTCTAATTTTGAAACTCCGTACTCCTTACAGAACGGATCCTAATGAAATTGTACTTTCCTGAAAAAATGGTTAAATTACGACAGAAACATATGAAGCCAGTATGTACGTCTCTGATTACGATAAGAAATAAACTGATCAGATCTCCATATTTGCAATAATTTAGGAAGCATATCAGAGTTGTCATAGGGGTTTTTTCGCGGCATAATACATATTAGAAGATAAATCAGTATTCCTACTAAAAGATCACGATACTTTCATATAAATCGATGGATTAAATGAACTCTTTGGTGTTTTGATATTTGAGCGTTCGTCTTATCGTCATATATCTTATTGGTAAAAAAATTCAGGCTTTAGATAAGAGAAAGTTGATGTTTGCAAATAAAAATGTTTATTCGACTAAGCTTACTTTGTTCCGCCGTGACCAGAGAACTCCGTACCGTAAGGATCGGGGTACCCTGTGTGAACATTGCAACTATTTTCCTGTGTCGTTTTCAACAACATTCTTTCTGAAAATGAATACATCCCCTACGGTTAGACCACTACAGCTGTCTTTTCCAGCCTGCATCTCAGCTCCAGAGAAAGGGTACATTTTTCTGAAATGAATACAACTTCATAAACTATTATATACTGTTCATGAAATGAAACGACCCGTAAATTTCCAGTTTCACCCGATCATGATCAAAATCATTTCCTAGTCA
>NW_018407293.1:77436-78276 GCF_002113885.1 Mizuhopecten yessoensis
AGGAGGATTTTTGCCTGCGACTGATTTTGAATGTAGCTATCAGGTTCGTACACAAAAGTGGTGGGCTGGGATTGTTGCAAGTATATTGCAGTCGACACTTTGCCCTAACCAGTGTTGATAAATACCCCAACAACAAAGACTTTAAATCACACTGCCATATATGTGAAAATTTATCACACTGGTAACGGAAACGCGTCGGCTACAGTAGGCACAAAGCAAAGACATACAAAAGCATAGTACATTTGTAAATGAGACACAATCTTAAGTGTAACGAGAATATCCTGGAGTGGAGCACAGGGACCTGATAATCTGAGAATGATCATCGGGGATGGCATTTTTACCGAAAATCGATCTAAACCCCCCAAACATGTAAAATTACTCTAAACACCTTAGTGTAGGTCCAAACATATCTGTGACCAATTCTCAGGTCCCTGTCGACAAGTACATCAACTAGAGACGTATCAACCGATCAAATGCACGAATATGATCTATACACCAACAAATCTAAGACTAATCCCAATGCTTGTGGTATTAATCATACGTATTTCTTTTTGTTGTGCATTATACCGCGAGTAAACAAGAGGCCCAAATCTTTGTTCCATGTTGTGTGACATTTATAACATACAAATCTTTTTTCCATGTTGTGTGACATTTATAACATACAAATCTTTGTTCCATGTTGTGTTACAATTATGACATACATATCTTTGTTNATAATTGTGTGCCTATTATGACATACATATCTTTGTTCCAAATTGTGTGCCTATTATGACATAATATCTTTGTCCCATGTTCTGTGACATTTATAACATACAAATCTTTTTTCCATGTTGTGTGACA
>NW_018407294.1:0-470 GCF_002113885.1 Mizuhopecten yessoensis
CCTATCCTACGTATTAAGATCTTTAGGTTAGATATGACCTATCCTCCGTACTAAGATCTTTAGGTTAGATATGACCTATCCTTNTATGACCTATCCTACGTACTAAGACCTTTAGGTTAGATATGACCTATCCTACGTACTAAGATCTTTAGGTTAGATATGACCTATCCTACGTACTAAGATCTTTAGGTTAGATATGACCTATCCTACGCACTAAGATCTTTCNCCTTTAGGTTAGATATGACCTATCCTACGTACTAAGATCTTTAGGTTAGATATGACCTATCCTACGTACTAAGACCTTTAGGTTAGATATGACCTATCCTACGTACTAAGATCTTTAGGTTAGATATGACCTATCCTACGTACTAAGACCTTTAGGTTAGATATGACCTATCCTACGTAATAAGACCTTTAGGTTAGATATGACCTATCCTACGTATTAAGATCTTTAGGTTAGATATGACCTA
>NW_018407294.1:685-4133 GCF_002113885.1 Mizuhopecten yessoensis
TACCTATCCTATGTACTAAGCTGGCTGTGTATCCGGCCAATGTCAGCATGCTGTTACCACAAATAGAACATAATTAATTTATACAGCCTTTTATTTGGCCTTTAACATTACTGAAGTATTAAGGTTGAGTCTGACCCATCCTTAGGTACTTGGCTGGCTGTAGCGCAAGTGTCTTCAGCATTAAAAAGAACGACAGATAACCGATCCCTTGAAAATGACATTTTCTAAAAGACAAAAACATAAGTTGTTTTTTTTTTTATCCAATTTCGTTTCGATGAAAATACCATGCATCTGTCTTTGCATTTCAACTGGGAAGCAGTCAATACGATGGCCTTTGCAAACCATTTGGTCTCCGCCTCGGTGGTTAATACCGAGTGAAAAATGGTTGTGACAAGGTGTAGGCAGTCTCTGGTAGATTATATGTTTAGTGTGTATCAAATAGAGGCTTCAAGGTTAGATTGAATGGAAGCGAGAAAGAATATCAGATCATAGAGTTCATGTATGTAAAACAACACATTCTGTGTAGTTCATTCAACTTCGCTACAGGGAAGTAAGTACACTGAACGTAGGAGATTTATGATTTTATAAAAAGCTATATATCTTACACACTATGTGATGCCGAAGAAGCACTAATTCTGAGCAGAGTATATCTTAACCAAATTATCAGTGTAACCTTTACAGATTGAAAGGTTACATATGCTGACTAGATGTTAAAAAAATCATATGTCACCCCCAATAATGGCAAGGTTAAAAACGTAAATCCCTTTACCAGCCATAAGGGGTTGGTTACAAGGGAAATAATTCTGGACATAATATACCCCTTCCTCCAGAGCTCCAGAAAGGGTCATTACTATGAACAGCCTTTGTATGTTAAAGTGAAGTGTTACTTGGACTGGGACTGTTAATTGTTTATGGAAGAGGGAATGTAAATAAAATGAAAAAAAATAAATCTCAAATACAATTGAAATTTCACATTTATCAAATACATTGAAATTATCTATCTCAAATAGATTAAAAACAGTTAAAAATCACATTTGTAACATTATAGAAGGAGAGTTGTCTGTCCTTTAAAAAACTACATCTTTCTGTTTTAATAGTTCAGGCAATTGATGTGATATATAATCTTGTCGAGTTATCTCCCTTTTTTAAACAGGTAGTGAGGAAAAAAGAATTGTCCCAAGTCTAAAATGACCACTCATACAGTCTGTGCTGGTCATTATCAAACGGTCAGCAACATCTGTTAACAGGATGGGAATCATTACAAGTTATACTCAGGACCCAAAATTAATAACTTTTGGCCAGCACTCCACCGACATCGCTACCTGGTAACCAACGATCAACCCAGCCCGTATCCACTCCACCTCTACTTTTACCAAGGTCATGTGACCATCCACTAACCAATACATCGGATGTAATCACCATGGTAACATGGAAATCTCATACTTTGTTAAGATTTAGTGATCACCAGGAAATTGTACTGCTCCAGACTGCTTGTTGTAAAATTGTAATAGATGCTGTCTTACTGGACGACAAAGTGTTCAATACTTAGCAGGTTTACCACGACCACAGCTACAGTAAATTCCCACAGATCGTCTCTTAATCACTCCGAGTGCCATACCAGTTCATGAAATTGCAGATCTTTTGGACAATATTTATGGCATGTTTCAACTGAAACAAATCTGCCTCATTTCACAATGATGGCAAAGTTTTATCAACTGTCTAAATGCATTGAGTCCTTTTTGAGGAAAGGCGTTCGTTGTGACCATAAAAATTGACGGAATACATCTCCGATGTTTATCTGGTCACAAATAAAAAAAGTCTGGTTAGCTTAACACTGAACAAACATTAATGATGTTATCAAATTTTACTTGAAATAAGGTTTTTTCTTTTTTTGAATTGGATAAAAAAAATAAGTTAAACAATAGGAATGATTTCTTATTGACAAAAATATCTTGTAAACAAAGATTTTTGAAAAGGAAAAAAACCCAAAACAAGATTTGTGTTTTTCAAACTAACCAATATGTAAACAGATAGACCAAATGCTGCAGAACTCTATAGAGAATATATTGAATTATTCTGGCAACCAATCAGTCTCAAGAGAAAGTCTTCAGAGAGAACGGAACACCGTACACTGTAAACATTTTCTGCTAAGCATGATTGTAAACGCCACAGTTAGAGCCCACAGTAGGAACCGTCCCGACAGCATTCGTGTTTATATAAACATATATAAAAATAGGGGATATTAATGTTTCCTGATATTGTCTCTTATGATACGTCGTTTATTTTTATAGCTGGATGACTCATCTTTATAAATGATGGGAGTACGTAATGTTGTCAGCTTCTGGCGTGAAGAAACGCCAAATATGATCCAATATTGCAATTTCACTTATCTTTCATACAGTAATCAAGTTAATTTTTTTCAATATATTTCAAAATTTTGTAGTTTCAGAATTTGACAAAATATATATATTTTTTAATTTTATTAACTTTGGATGTAAGAGCTGTCATCCCTTGAAACTATGAATGAGTTATCTTCTTCATAGAATTGGGTCATTCCATGAAGACTCCTAGGGTGGAGGCTGTGGTAGTTATAAAACAATTATCTAAAATATCAAGTTTTCTAAAGAACTGCAGCATACAAAACCTCAATAGACTTATAAAGTTATGAAAAGATTGTATCCCTGCATGTTACATCTTCATGAAATTAAAAAAACAAGATACTGAGCAAAATTTATCACATAGTTTGATGCTCAGGATGTATTTCTTTGTCCGGTAAAATTCTGTGTACCTGGCAAAGATATATAATGCCTAATCAACAAATTATGTAGTGATTTTTGCCTGCTGCAAATTAATTTGTTCAGTCCCCCAGGGTTTGTTATCGGTTGTTTCTGTGTAAGTAAGCAAGGTTATGACTTTAATCAGGCTGTTATTAAAAAAAGTTCCACAATACATGGTTAAACTTTATCAGATCATTATAAATCATTTCATAAAATTGTATTGAGAAAATATTGAGATCATGGCAAGTTATCATTTGTTTTTTTTTTGCTTCGTTTCTCCTTCCTTTTTCTAAGTCTTTGCCCCTGATAACACAACAGTTAACAACCCAGATTCGGATATCTCCTTGACAAGCGTTCATCCGGTACTTGAAAAAAGAGTTGGTATGCTTGCCAATTTTGTAATGGGAGAAGAAGAAATGCTCGGCCAGACTGGGATTTGAACCCCGGACTCTCTAAACTCTAGATGGACCCTCTACTGACAGGCTACGTGGTCACTGACGATCGACCCAATCCAGTTTCGCTACTTATAAAAACTACTGTGGAGACTCTAGAGTCTGGTCTACTGTGGGACATGGAGCCTGAACTAGTTGATACAGTGTGTATAGTTGATGAACATTGATCTTATTTGTAGGCTTTTAATAAATAACAATAATTCGAGGTTCTTATATACC
>NW_018407295.1:0-470 GCF_002113885.1 Mizuhopecten yessoensis
TTCGGCCATGCTGATGACCTTGAAGGAGATCACACTGCGAATTTTTCTATGGCCAACACTTGCGCAATTATTTTGAGAATTCCAGTTTTGAACACGTATGAACTGTTTCGCAAAAATGGTCTGTCTGTCACAGAGATGGTGAATGTATTCACCACAGAGTGAACTTTGTCGAATGCAGTAGCATGTCAAAGACATTTACTATTATTACTATGTAAGCATCGTTATACATTATGCTTATTTGAAGTTGCTATATATCAAATAGATAAAGCAATCAAAAGATCCAATGTCAAGTTCTTAGCTATAGCTAGTAGCATAGCATCTGTTACAAAAATCAGTTACAATAAGTCAAATGTTCTTGACATTTCAAGTTTAACATATCATGTCAATATCTGCGGTAATGATGATGTGGCGCTGGTAGGTACGGGGGTCACTTTTTGAAGAAGATATACTGAACGAAGAGGTACAGAGGT
>NW_018407295.1:4911-5517 GCF_002113885.1 Mizuhopecten yessoensis
GATAGGAGTCTATGTGCCATAAGAAATTTGGCCCTTTAGAAAAATATCTCCGTCTTCGCAGTCTTTTTTTCTTTCTTAGTTCACATCCTCGAGGATCCAAAATGGAGAGTAGCGACGCTACGTCTGATCTGGACACTCGTAATCCTGCTAGTAAGCACCTCCGGTGCATCAGTCTATACCCGATTTGACAGCTAGACTGACTTAATTGCAACGCGACATCAACAATATCTGAAGTGTTCCGTTTCCGAAATAGGTTCATTTCCGATAACCTTCTTTTTAAGGTTCGAATACTTATGCTAATATGATGATTAAATGCTAAACAACACATTATTTCCGAATACGCTAATCCCAAATTAAAGTAGAACTTGATCAGTTTCCTTATCTATGACTTTTGCGAGTACGTGCCGCATCAGACTTCAAACACTGCCAATGCTCATATGGATTTCAAAAGTATAACGTATTGCGTATATTTGCAAAAGTATTGCGTATATTTGCAAAAGTATTGCGTATATTCGCAATATATATTTTTTTTTCAAGATTTCATTTGGCACCAATGGGCTCCCGTACATAATAGATAAGTATCAGTAGAATATGATTTTCTACACA
>NW_018407295.1:6313-6803 GCF_002113885.1 Mizuhopecten yessoensis
TTGTAATTATATTTATATTTGTTCTGTGTTGCTACTTGATAACACTACCGAAATCTTGTAGTTGAATGAAAATATTCTGGTATGATTTACATGAAAGAACAGCTTTACTAATGGATTTACATTCATTTGAACGTTTGTCCCACAGACCGACTCTTAAATGGACAAATGGTCATATAATGCAGTAATTTTAACTTTCTTTGTCTTTTGTCATTAAGCTGGTTTTTTTTTTTCAAAAGGTGCTGGTTTACGAGACCATGCCATTGGCGTAATGATAATAAAAATTCTATACGTATGCTAATAGACAATACTGTAGATAACTAGTGTCTCAAGTAAAGTCTTAGACGGAGATGGTGAGGAAGAACCGGGTTTGAGGGGCTTGTTGCACCAAGCCCAAATCTATCTGGCCCAATAATATTCTTTGACCTTTAAACTTGACAAAACATCGCATGCTTGAAAACAAAATAGCATTCGCTTCTTGTTGACGTGATAC
>NW_018407295.1:6963-7239 GCF_002113885.1 Mizuhopecten yessoensis
ATGCGCTATCAAATTGACAATAACTATATAAATACAAAAGAAAAACGTAAATATTACCATTAACCTACATTCTGCTCCGTGCTTTAAATAAAGAGGTTATACAACGAGTGGATCTTGTATAATGGTTTTTCTTTTACTCGAGTTTGTTTTTTATTCTTTATAAACAGTATTTCATTATCGATGATAATAATTACTCATAATCCATAACCCAAGAAATTTTATTATTAAGCGTATTATATCTGAGGGGTAGAAAACAAGCTTAGTGCTTAATAAGTG
>NW_018407295.1:7773-14161 GCF_002113885.1 Mizuhopecten yessoensis
GTTTTAACGTCCTATCAACAGTAAAGGTCATTTAAGGCCCCCGGTATGTGCGATGTGAGTGTCTGTGTTGAATGCCTGTTAGCCTCCTTGTAATAGTGCGGAACTGATGCCGTCTTTACAGTGCTACCACACTGGAGCGAACTGCCGTAGGCCCCAAGCAGGACACCCCACCCAGACTATCAGTCGTTTCGTTCCCACAATGCTGAGCGTCAAGCAAGGATTGATAGCTATCATTATTATTTACTTTTCATGCGTCTCGGCCAGGGGACAGGCCAAAAGTTAGGTAGGTGACGATTAGAGGTCATCAACAAAGGTGAAGAGGCAGGATGGAAGAGATAATATAAAGATTTCAGAATCGGGTCTGTTCTTCTCTTCTGTGTCGCCTATAAAGAGAAGAGGAGAACACCCCCGATTCTGCAGGGCGAGGGGGGAGGGGGGCACTTTAATCGCCTCTTACGACATGCATGAATACAGCTGGCTAATTCTATCCCCAAACCAGCGGAGGCAGATAAATCCGGGCCAACAAGGGAAAACTCGCGTGGTTAGGCACAAGACCCTGTACGTTTTTAAAAAATATATTGTGTTTCCATAAGTACATATAGCAAAGGGATTGGGCATAAGTTATATGAACATTATCAACATCAACGCCTTTTACCTCGAGGTATCGAACCCCAACCGTCTTGGTGCAAGGCGCGTGCGATATCCACTGTTGCACTCCGCAACCAAAGGAGGTCCATAATAAAGTTATATTTTACATATGGCTTCAAATAATCTGTTTCCTGATTCGGCTCTCGTCATCAGTAAACATATCGGATCGGAGTATCGAACCCTATTGTAGCCTATATCTCACCAAAATTAGTACATTAAAAACGTTGTACATCCTTTCAGCCAATTTTGTACAAAATGCAGAACTAACATCTTGATCCGTACAACTGTTTTATTTTCAACAAATGTGCCCATGGTGTTGTTCGATTACTCACACACTGATCTATTTACAGAGTTATTAGTTCATAATAGACTTGTTTGGAACTTATCCATTCCGAAGTTTATACAAAAAATAACCTCAGAGTGTCATAGATAGTGCATTAATCATCGGCTAATTAATAAGTATACACTTACCTGAACAATTGGCATGAATATGAGCTGAATTAGGTTTAAATCGAGAATACTGCCATCGAAATGTGTGCCTGTTTCCTTCAAGACTCTGAAAAACTCAATCCAAAACTGGCAGCAACCATTCCGCAGCAGTCTCCAAAAACTCTCAATGCGCTGATTCCCAGTACTTGGGCCATAAATGAACGAGTTTTGGCCAGTCAAAAAGTTTTGCATTTCAGCAACGCGCTTATTTTCTGTTCCTCGATCACCTCTTACCTTCTTTGGATTCTGAATTGCATGTATGTAATGTCCTGCGATAATACGTGGATTGCTGGTAGAACAGGTGATTTTGCACCAAACAATTTTTCTAGAGAAACCATCTATGCATCCATTTATGCACAAACCGTATGACTTAAGTTTATCATAGGAGTCTATGTGCCATAAGAAATTTGGCCCTTTAGAAAAATACCTCCGTCTTCGCAGTCTTTTTTTCTTTCTTAGTTCACATCCTCGAGTATCCAAAATGGAGAGTAGCGACGCTACGTCTGATGTGGACACTCGTAATCCTGCTAGTAAGCACCTCCGGTGCATCAGTCTATACCCGATTTGACAGCTAGACTGACTTAATTGCTCCGTTATATACAACGCGACATCAACAATATCTGAAGTGTTCCGTTTCCGAAATAGGTTCATTTCCGATAACCTTCTTTTTAAGGTTCGAATACTTATGACAATATGATGATTAAATGCTAAACAACACATTATTTCCGAATACGCTAATCCCAACTTAAAGTAGAACTTGATCAGTTTCCTCATATTTGGCTTTTGCGAGTACGTGCCGCATCAGACATCAAACACTGCCAATGCTCATATGGATGTCAAAAGTATAAAGTATTGCGTATATTTGCAAAAGTATTGCGTATATTCGCAATACGTTTTGCGTATATTCGCAAAAGTATCGCGTATATTTGCAAAGGTATTGCGTATATTCGCAATACGTTTTGCGTATATTCGCAAAAGTATTGCGTATATTCGCAATATATAAAAAAAATCAAGATTTCATTTGGCACCAATGGGCTTCCGTAGATTTCTCCTATAATACCATAAGAAAACTTTGGTGATGAAGAATTTGAATCTAAATTGAATTAATTTTTCTTGACCAAAAAATGCTTAAACAATTTTACCAGACCTTGCAACCCTCAAGACTCATGAATATGCAGACCTGGTTGTGATGATCGATCACAACAATGTGAAACAATTATAGTCAAAGTAAGGGAAACAACAGTAATTAGAAATTACCTTGCTGTCTAGTGTCTAGGGGCAGAAGCTACAAATGGTGCAAAAGAGTGACCCCCATTCAAGAATGACAGTCTAGTATAAGAGGAACTAAATGTAAACGAAGAGTGCTAGTCATGTATAGAACAGAGAAACCAAGGGTGATAGTCCAGTATACAAGATAATACTAACGTAACCAATGAACACAGTTCAGTATACGACACAGTATCCAAGGGAGACAGTTCAATTAATGATATAGTACTGACAGTCACCAAGGGTAATACTCGAGTATAGGACAGTACTAACATTCACCACGGGAGATAGCATAGGACAAAGTACTAACATTAACCACAGGAGATAGTATAGGACAGAGTACTAACATTCACCACGGGAGATAATATAGGACAGAGTAATAACATTCACCACATGAGATAGTATAGGACAAAGTACTAACATTCACCAGAGGAGATAGTATAGGATATAGTACTCACAGTCACCAAGGGTAATACTCGAGTATAGGACAGTACTAACATTCACCACGGGAGATAGCATAGGACAAAGTACTAACATTCACCACAGGAGATAGTATAGGACAGAGTACTAACATTCACCACATGAGATAGTATAGGACAGTACTAACATTCACCACATGAGATAGTATAGGACAGTACTCGCAGTCACCACGGGAGATAGTATAGGATATAGTACTCGCAGTCACCACAAGAGATAGCNATAGGACAGAGTACTAACATTCACCACGGGAGATAGTATAGGACAGAGTACTAACATTCACCACGGGAGATAGTATAGGACAGAGTACTAACATTCACCACATGAGATAGTATAGGACAGTACTAACATTCACCACATGAGATAGTATAGGACAGTACTAACATTCACCACAGGAGATAGTATAGGACAGAGTACTAACATTCACCACGGGAGATAGTATAGGACAGAGTACTAACATTCACCACGGGAGATAGTTTAGTATAGGACAGAGTACTAACATTCAACACGGGAGATAGTATAGGACAGAGTACTAACATTCAACACGGGAGATAATGTAACGAAAAGTTACCTACACACTTCGACTGCCGCTTTCGCTTGCAGGTTCCATGGATTGTAAATAAAGTATGAAATAGTATTTAGGAAGCAGAGATCGGTGACACAAACAACTTATGCAGATATAGATTTCGCACGTTTATTGTACATTCAAACTTAACAGTATAACAAGACGCGTGGCGGCAGGTGGGTTTCTTAGTTTCACTACAATTTAGTGAAATATTCAGTACAACATGACCCTGTCTATAACTCGTACTCGCTCTATATTCGCGCAAGCTACCTTATCACTATTCCTAAAGCCCTCCACGAGATAACTCAACCACGTGGCAATACGGCCGGTGGGTTTCCCAGTTTCACTATAACTTAGTTAAATATTCAGTACACTATGACCCTGTCTCTAACTCGTACTCGCTCTATATTCGAGCAAGCTACCTTATCACTTATACTAAAGCCCTCCTCGAGATAACTCCAACACGTGCACGAGGGCATGCGGCTATCACTTCCGCTCAATAGCTTTTCCGTTAACCCTTCTACGCTCCGCCACACGCCTTCATGTGGGCTAGAGGAGCCTACCGCTCATAGACAGTCACACAACCACGGCATGCCCAGAACATAAAGGGCGGAGAATGCAAAACATCTCTCCTTCAAACGATATGACGACCGGCATGTCTCCCACAAAAATATCTCTAAGTTCACCTTGCTATTTCCCTATTAAACTAACGCCATAGTACAAAAATACTACCGAGGACCTAACAATAAATTTTCAGTTAAGGTTTACAACCCCGGATTCTGGAAGGATGGGCGACATAGAGTAATTAAATCATTGGATTTAGACAGCTGAAAAAGTGCTGCTTACATGGCTGAAGTCGGGAACAAAAGTGCTGTATCCCAGAAGCCCCCTTGATTATTTCCGGTAGTGGCCGGTATAATTTTAAGGATTCTCGCAGGTCGGTGAATTAGACGGAACGCAACGCCCACAAAACCTTTGTGCGTTATATGACAGAGTACTAACAGTGCCCATGGTGATATTCAAATAAAGGACAAAATACTAACATTCACCACGGGAGATAGTTTAGTATAGGAGAGAGTACTAACACTGCCCATGGTGATGTTCAAATATAGGACAGAGTACGAACATCCACCACGGGAGAAAGTATAGGAGAGAGCACTAACATTCACCACGGGAGATAGTTTAGTATAGGAGAGAGTACTAACAGCGCCCATGGTGATATTCAAATACAGGACAGAGTACTAACATTCACCACGGTTGATAGTATAGGACAGAGTACTAGCATTCACCACAGGAGATAGTTTAGTATTGGACAGAGTACTAACAGTAACCACGGTTGATAGTCCCGGAAAGGACAGAGTACCAACATTAACAATAGGTGACATTGTAGTACAGGAGAGATAACTAACAGTAACCACGTGTGACAGTCTACGATGGGACAGAATACTAACACTAATGGAGGGTGACAATTTCATATATAAAGTACAACGAATATAACCTATGTAAACAGTCCAGTATAGAACAGAATACCAACAGTAGCAAATGTTGATAGCCCTGCTGCTTAATGTCTTTATATACCCGTGGGTACCTTCATGAGCTTGAAATCCACGACATGTCAGACTTCTATGCTTCAGTTGCTTTCCTCAATCTTTATTTACAGCAAGATCAACAAGAAAGGCTTGCTACTTAGCTGTACGATATCGTTATGATAGTGTACTTTCCCTTTCTTTATAGTAACATCCGTTACTCCTTCCTACGATGTCTGCATGTCTTGATTCCCGTGACTTCCGTGAAAGATGTCGACTACTGACTGACAAACTTACAACGTGGTTTCTAAAAATTGATGATTGAGGGAGACTAGTGACAAGTTTTATGGTTGCCATATAATCCAACACTGTTAGAGGTTTAACAAGGCATGGCAGTTTTGGTAAGCGGGGTTGGCATAATCATGTCCGTTTAAAAATAAGCCAACCAGCAATCTGTTATGTCATATGGGTAGGTCGCCATTATGATCTCGTAGGGAAAATGCTTTTTCTTTGTTTATATGAAAATAGATGTTTTGTTATGCTCATTAGCACAATGACCTGAGAATTTGTTACAGCTATATTTTACAAGTTTTAGGGTTTAGATCGACTTTCGGTGAAAATGACATCCCCGATGATCATATATACCCCTTAAACATGTAAAATTACTCTGAACACCTTTGTTTGGTCCAAATATAGCTATAACAAATTATCAGGTCACTGTGGTTTTGTTGTCACTACCCGAGTTCTCGATGTGAGGACCTTACAGTACAAAACACCCAAAAAATGTTAACTTAACATCACTTTTTCAGACTTCAATAATAAATCTCTCGAAATATATTTTTGTATGATTTTAAGTACTTTTGGGTTTGGCTGCACAGTGAACCAAATCAAAAGAAGAATTTTTTTTTTTTAGACTTTGATAAAAGTTTGATTGATAGTTTCAGTATTGTTAGTTTATTACGATACAGGCAAACAAAACAATTCGATACGATACACAAGAGAGTTTCACGATACGATATACCATTGCAGCCCTATTAAATACATCCCCGATATCCAGGGGTAACGCTCACTTCTGCTCTCTGCACCCCTGGAATATGTCATAGCAAAACTGAAGGCACGAAGATAGCTGTTTAATTGGTCTCTGGTAAAAAAGAAGACTGACCAATCGCTACGCTGATACCTGTCCTTTGAAGATAACAAATGAGCATTTCATTTTATGTCATGGTGCGGCGTCCGTCGTTCGTCCGTCCATCGTCCGTCCTCGTCCGTCAACTTTTCCTTTAAACAACTTCTTCTGAAAAACGGACAGGCCTAAAGTCGTGATATTTGGCTGAACGCTTTGTTGGTAGGTGCCTGAAAATGTTTGAGAACAAAAATGACCTTGACTTTCTTTCAAGGTCACAGGGGTCAAATATGT
>NW_018407296.1:0-470 GCF_002113885.1 Mizuhopecten yessoensis
CTTAATTGAAAGTATTTCTTTTCTTTATTTTTTGAAAAATAACAAGTTTAAAGACGTAGAGATCAAACAAGTTATGCTACAGATATGAGCATTATAATATGGATTTCTTATTTTCAAAATTACATGTATACATGTATATCTACAACAACACTCAATGTTTTGGTATATTTTACCAACATTATCTGATTACTCCTGGGCTCGTACATGCATACCACCAAACCAGAACCCCAGTGTGAGTCATTTAATATCATCACCTCAGGACATGTCCAAGTACACGTGTAGGCACAGCTTATAGATCACATCTCAGATTATATGTAGGTCATCCGTTTTCTCCCGGGAGCCTGAAGTTGGTTCCTAGTTCCGTTTAAGATAAACTTCTCCCGCCCGCTGGACCAGTCCTTTAATCATCTAATACAGACTGAGAAAATTCATTGCAGCCTTGAATTTCATATCATAATGTAAGTATATAT
>NW_018407296.1:781-1075 GCF_002113885.1 Mizuhopecten yessoensis
AACATCCTAGAACTATTTTGTTTATACTGTTAATATCACACTATAGCTTACTATGGGTGGAGGTTCGTGCCAATAACGACATAAATTTAAAGTATGACACACATAGCTTACGAAAAGTGTTTTCTAATACAAAATGCAAAATAAATGACCTTATAGACATATATAGAGGCCTCATCCTGCATATGTTATGGTTATGCTATTTCTTTTGTAGATATTCTATTTAACAAGGGCGTAAAATCCTGCCAAAACACACAGCCTGAAACTTACATATGATTTAATAATATATATTACCCT
>NW_018407296.1:1604-2488 GCF_002113885.1 Mizuhopecten yessoensis
AGACGGAAAGCCCACTACAAACAATACAACAAAATACAGCATTGAACCAACGTTGGCCCAGCAAACATTGTTCGTTGGTGTAACGTTCGGCCAATGTCAAATATGTACCACAATAAAGCATTAGCCCAACGTTGACCCAACATAGTTTTATAGTTGGCCCAACGTTAGCCCAACGTTGTATTCATATCAAGTAGTTGTTGGGGCCAACGTTGGTCCAACATGCTGGACCAACATCGGGCCGATTTGCAAAAGGATGTTGGCCCAACGTCATTTTCCAACGATGGTCCAACCAACCCTGATGCATTGGGCCAACGTTGGGCCAACTTATGTCTGTTATCTGGGATGACCATTTCGCGTACCCGGTTCAAGCGGTTTGTCTGTTTTTAAACAGATGTTATAGTTTCGGGTATAAATCATGGAAGACCTGAAAATGTTTATGCAATGCTTTGTCAAGGCTTTCCTGAAAGGAGGCACGGTAGTCTAGTGGTAGGACGCCAGGCTCGTGACCGAATGGTTGCGGGTTCAAGTCACAGCACGGGACTGTGTTGTATCTTTGAGCTAGATACTTTACTCCGCTTGTTACAGTCTACTCAGCTGTACGTGGTTAGGTAGTGCTAGAATTGTTGAATGCAAGTTGTTAGCGCCGAAATGGCAGCTCAGGCTGTATGCTCCCCGGGGAGTTGAGAAAGGTATTGGCTGGTTGCAAAGGCCCTATAACCACGGATAATAATTTGTGATCCGCTTTGAGACGACCTACGAACTAGTTTGTGATAAAGCGGTATATATATGAAGCCGCTGGAATTATTATTGTTAAAACAGCATCAGATTACTAACGTTAGTGCCACCCTGTGACGAAAATGCCATATGACGTCATAATACATAAA
>NW_018407296.1:3833-4781 GCF_002113885.1 Mizuhopecten yessoensis
CTTATTAACAGAACCCCTATCTAATGTGACGAATTTGCCTTCACTGACGTTAGGTCCGACCTCATTTCACAAAACGAACAACTCGGGTCACATCGGTTCAATCGTTTGGATCGCGATAAACGAATACAGCTTTTGTGTTTGATGTAAAATATTTTGAAATATCTTTTATCTTCAAAGTATGCTTTTGAAGCAGATATTGTTTGTTGTTATTGAAGAAGAGTAACAGTTACATTTATCCGCGGGCGTCTGGAATTCGGTGTTAATTCTGACATAAGAGTAATAAAAAACATAATGTATGCCTTTTTAAAACATATGATAGTCTTTTTATATCACTGCTATTATTGATTATTGGATTTCAGACTCCTGTGATTTTTATCATATTCATTGTTTGCCCTGTTTAACTATTTGTTAAAATTATCCCGAAAACCTATCAGTGTTTTACCTTCAATCACGTCAATTAGAATTACCTCCCCTTTATAGACGGTGTAAACTTCCTGTTGTGTCACACATGCACTGTCTACATCGATCCTTCATGTCACATCACCAAATCGTTATATCATATATGACAGAGATTAACGCTTTAGGCGAATGAATGATGGCTGCGGTGGACAAGAACAAGATCGTCGTTGTGGTAAACTCTGGTGGGTAAACATTGGGTGGTGTGCTAAACATTTACAAACATCACCACAAAAAAGCTAGACCATGAAACTGTGAACTCACCAACCACAGGGGTTTGTTACAAATGTCTGGAATACACATATGCTATACTAATTGGTCACAGCCCACAGTGTATGTTTATGTGTGCTGTGACCCATACCGGTCTAGCATATGTGTATTTTAATTTACTCCTATACAGGTCCAGTACACTCGGTCTCTGCCGATTGAGCTATAGCCTATATAGCCGTAAAGACCTATAATAGCTCTATTGACCTATCTGAAATAGGTCTT
>NW_018407296.1:5255-6045 GCF_002113885.1 Mizuhopecten yessoensis
CATAAGAGGTCGCTGGCATGGTCGGCCTTTTTTCTATCGGATATTATTTTGCCGACTGTGACGTGGCGCCTGTTAAAAGTTTCTCGACCTGTAAAACCTCTAACAATGTTGGAGTAATGTGTATTTCAGACATTTGTAAAGAGCCCCTGTGCACCAACCAACCACAGGAGCCTGAATTTCTGTCAAAAAATAATGATAACAGTAATACAAACAAGAAAATGCAGCAAAGCTTGAAAATGTACATTTTTAACTTCAGGTTTTAATGTCAACAATTTGGTAACAACATCATCTTCTGAGAGAGAGAAGAGATCGTACATGATTTACATAATATATCATTTATACCTTTGCCACAAATTTTACACAACAATGACAACTTAGCTCAAACCCAACAATGACAACTAAGATAAAAACAAAACCATTACAACCTGGCTCAAACCCAACAATGACAACTAAGCTCAAACCCAACAATGACAACTATAGGCTCAAATACAACAATTACAACAAAACTCAAGCCCAACAATNCTAAACTCAACCCCAACAATGACAACTAAGCTCAAAACCAACAATTACAACTAAGCTCAAAACCAACAATTACAACCTGGCTCAAACCCAACAATTACAACTAAGCTCAAACCCAACAATGACAACTATAGGCTCAAATACAACAATTACAACAAAACTCAAGCCCAACAATTACAACAAAACTCAAGCCCAACAATGACAACTAAGCTCAAGCCCAACAATGACAACTAAACTCAACCCCAACAATGACAACTAAGCTCAAAACCAA
>NW_018407297.1:0-470 GCF_002113885.1 Mizuhopecten yessoensis
CTTTGGACAACCAGGATAAGACCAAATCATACAGCGATTTATATATATATTGCCATGCAAAGCATGCATGTGTATCACATTATAATTACCTATTGCAATATATTGACTGAAATTATTTCTAAACAAAATGAGTAGTGTCTAATTTGATCAAGGATATTTACAGCTGTTTAATATTTTCACTGACAAAACAATAATAACTTAGTAGTTGCAATGAATAAAAACTCCAATTGACCAGTATTATCTTCATTTTCACAAAAAATATCTCCACCATCAGGGTTCAAAAAAGACCTTATTCATTCAACATATAACATTATAAAATGAGGTACAGTCTCATGCCAATTTAAGGTCACAAGCACTTTTCTTCTGCTAAAGTTCATACATTTAACATTTTTTCATTGAATTTTCCTGAAGTCATTTGTAATGCTACTATAAACAAGAGGCCCATAGGGCCTGTATCGCTCACCTGGATA
>NW_018407297.1:1611-8718 GCF_002113885.1 Mizuhopecten yessoensis
GAGGGTGGGGCAGTCCCCAAGTCCATTCTGGAAGCATATGTGCATTCATCTCTTTGTAATCGGCAATTGTCTATATGGTTATAAGGTGGGGATCTCAACTGTTTCCAAGCTGTGACTAAGAAACTAGGTCCCTAGGGGTTCGGTCAGACACCAGGGTCTATTCTTATATTGTGACTGCATTCGTCTCGTTATAAGGTGGGTNGTCGCTTAAAGCAATATAGCCAAATAACCCTTGTTGGGCCCGCCCCTCAGCCCCCTGGGGGGGTCAGCCACACCATTTGTACAATTTTGAATCCCTGCAATCAATGAATGCTTTTTATTAAATATGATTGATATCCAGTGCATAGTTCTACAGAAGAAGTCGTTTGTAGAAATATAGCCAAATTACCCGTTTTTGACCCCGCCCCTCAGCCCCCTGGGGGGTCAGCCCAGCCATTTGTACAATTTTGAATCTCCACCACGTAGGGATGCTTTCAGTCAAATATGGTTGATATCCACTTCTTAGTTCCAGAGAAGAAGTCGCTTAAAGCAATTTAGCCAAATTGCCCCATTTTTGATCCGCCCCTCAGCCCCCTGGGGGGGTCAACCCCACCATTTGTACAATTTTGATTCCCCACTACCTAGGGATGCTTCCAGTCAAATTTAGTTAAATTCCAATCAGTGGTTAAGAAGAAGAAGTCGTTTAAAAAAATTGTTGACGGACGACGGACGGACGGACGACGGACGGCACGGTATGGCATAAGCTCACCTTGGTCCTTTGGACCAGGTGAGCTAATAAAAAAATTGAATAATAAAAGAAATTGTTTTGAATTTTTCTCTCATAACATTTTCAAAATTTTCCATGAAGTGGTTTTCAAGATATATATAAACAAGAGGCCCATGGGCCTTAACGGTCACCTGATATATTTATACAGAGAGTTGATTTTGTTTTTAACACGAACAGAAATATTATTCAGTGACAAAAAACAATAAAACCACTTTATTAAATATGTAGCATACAGATTTAAGAATAAAAAGTATTTGAAACTAGCACCTCTGATTCTTAACAAGGAAAATGAAGAAATTTTAGCACACTGACTCCTTTGGGGCCCACCCTGCAGCCCTTGGAGGTAGGGCTGGCTCAAAATTTTCAAAGTATCAAACTGTCAACTCAGGGTTATAATTCCAATCAAGTTATTAACATGTAATATTCAAAGTATCATTTGCCATTATAAACCATAATAAATTTTCCCCCCCCCCCCTCCTTTCCCAGGGGGTAAACGTGAGACCATAGGGTCATAAACCCTAAGAGTCAGGGCTTATATGTGCATACTATCAAACTGCTACCCAATACTGATAATGTTAACCCAAATGGAATTACTTCTAATGAAAATTAAACAAATGTTAGTCCAAAATGTGATTTCCCTATATAAACTATAGTAAAATTTACCCCCTCCCCAGGGGTACACGTGAGACACCAGGGTCATAAAATTCACAATTTTGGTAGAGCACCTTAAGACCCTTCCTTCTATGAAGAGTATTTGATTTTGGTAGAGCACCTTAAGACCCTTCCATCTATATGAAGAGTGTTTGATTCTATCATATCTGCGTCTTAAGAAGAAGATTTTTGAAACTCCAGTCAATTCAACCCTTTTTGGCCCCTCCCATCAGCCCCGGGGGGTCAGTCAGGGCTCATATGTGCATACCATCAAACTGCTACCCAATACTGATAATGCTAACCTAAATTTAATTACTTCCAATGGAAATTAAACAAATGTTGGTCCAAAATGTGATTTCCCTATATAAACTATAGTAAAGTTTACCCCCTCCCCAGGGGGAAACGTGATACCCAAGGGTCATGAAGTTTATAATTTTGGTAGAGCACCTTAAGACCCTTCCATCTATGAAGAGTGTTTGATTCTATCATATCTGGATCTTGAGAAGAAGATTTTTGAAATTTCAGTCAATTCAACCCTTTTTTGCCCAACCCAATAGCCCCGGGGGGTCAGTCAGGGCTCATGTGTGCATACCATCAAACTGCTACCCAATACTGATAATGCTAATCTAAACTGAATTACCTCCAATGGCAATTAAACAAAAATTGGTCCAAAATGTGATTTCCCTATATTAACTATAGTAAAGTTTACCCCCTCCCCAGGGGGATATGTGAGACCCCAGGGTCAAGAAATTCACAACTTTGGTAGAGCACCTTAAGACTGTAACGTAGGATGAGCGTCGAGTAGTTACACGGCAAATGAAAACAAGATTTCAAATACATATTTACAATTTATTTACAACATAAACAATTCACACTCACATCCACATAGTTTCACACATAATGATCCTATAAACTACACAAACAGTCTCTGCTGCACCCTGAGGTAGTTACAGTTCTCCTGGACTCTATTGTAAGTCTCCTCGGCTCCGATAACAATATGTTCCGCTAAAACTTATCTGATCAATGTCCACACAGGACACTAAGTTCCACAAAGGACAAGTTCCACACAGGATACTAGATTGGTGTATAGTACCAATATGTAAATATAGTTACCACACTCCTGGTAATGGGAAGGTGGACATACATTTCCAGTGCGGCTTCCGACAACAGTCACTGTTGTAGTGTCGGCTGATGACCACGGTTGAGTTCCCCTTCTTTCACCACCAAACTGATTACTCTTGGTCTGTTCTCGTGTTCAGATCACCAAAAGGCTGACCTTGACTGACGTCGGTCCTGGCGCTTATCACTGGTGTCTCTAACAGGCCCCGACAGAGCTCAGCTGGTAGGCATCTAACCCTCACATGAAGCTTTAAACATAATAACAAAAACACCTCAGTACAACTCGCAAACATATCACATACGATTCCAAACAATTACTAATAGTAATATACTTAAGTTTATGCCCTATTAATTTTACACCAGATATCAATTAAACCTCTACAAAATATTATGAAAATATAAGCTAGAAAACAATAAGTTACGCTCTGATATCGTGCGGGTTCAGCATACAACAAATAACATAATTTATACAACACTTGAAGTTCTATATGGCCACTCATGTCTTCCATACTTTTCCATACACGCATATGCACTCACCTGATCGCGCTTTACTATATGTACATAACATAAATATACGTTATACTATGTGGAATTGCATATAAAACAGATATCAATATAGATAGTTACAGCAACCAATTGCAATAATATTTGCAAAACCTTCCTAACAAATCATTATACATAATGTCACCATGAAACGCATGACTGAACCGCATGAGCGAACATCTGTTTACTTAGGATATTTATCCAGAAATGGGCTAAAACATCAGACAAAGAAACAGAGATATAGTAAAGAAATACTCACCACAGTCCGTTATCTGTGCCTGTACATGTTTCAATACTGCACTTGCAGTAGAATCAGGTAAACAAACTCAGCGAACTTGCTGGAGTTTCAAAGCGTCCCGCTTGGACTTACCCATTTCCGGTTACTCTCCAAAACTACGGTCGCTCAGAAGGAACAACGATCAAACATAGCACAAACATATATAAAAACAAATACACACATTCATACGAACGTGACAAATACCCTTCCATCTATGAAGAGTATTTGATTCTACCATATCTGGGTCTTGAGAAGAAGATTTTTGAAATTTTAGACAATTTGACCCTTTTTGGCCCCGCCCCTCAGGCCCCTGGGGGCAGGGGACCAAACCGGCAACTATTTTTGTTTACCTTTGGCCATGGAAGGTTTCTGCAAAATTTCATTGAAATTGGTTCAGGGGTTTTGGAGAAGTCGAAAATGTAAATTGTTTACGGACGCACGACGGACGATGACGGACAGAAGGCGATTGCAATATAGGTCACTTGAGACTTTGTCTCAGGTGACCTAAACAAGAGGCCCAATGGGCCTGCATCGCTCACCTGGTATTAATCTCACACTTGTAATCTTAAAAGTGGACTAAATTACAGCTACAGGCAGAATATCAATGTTATTACATAAGAACCTATTAAAAGATTTAAACATATGACCTTGAATGTCGAACAAGGACATTAGGCTTAAAGTGTGTCAAGGTCATTCATTTGAACAAACTTGGTAGCCCTTCATCCTAGCATGCTACAGGCCCAATTTCAGTACCCTGGGCCTTTCGGTTATTGAGAAGAAGTGGTTTGAAGATTTTACGACATTTGACCCCTGTGACATTGAAAGTGGGTCAAAGCCATTCATTTGAACGAACTTGGTAGCTCTTTATCCCAGCATACTATAGGCCCAATATCAGTTCCCTGGGCCTTTTGGTTATTGAGGAGAAGTCATTTGAAGATTTTAAGACATCTGACCCCAGTGACCTTGAAAGTGGGTCAAGGTCATTCATTTGAACAAACTTAATAGCCCTTTATTCCAGCATGCTACGTGCCAGGTGAGCTAACAACTAATTCAAAATCTCTGATGAGGCCAGAAATTACGGAAATTACCCTTTACATCAACACGATGTGGAATATCTTTACAGCCAGATGTTATAGACTCATGTCCGACCATGTAACATCCAAGCTGACCTCCCAAGTGTGAGTCACTTCCACACCGTGAACAACCCTGTTTTAACTGAGGCATATTTCCACTGGGTATGGGCCACATCTGCGTCAATACACCAGAGGTGGTATGCAGATTATTGGAAGAAGATATGACAGTCATCCTTGGAATTAATTAGACTTTCAAAATGAAACTTTGATAAGATAAATAACAAAATAGTGCAATGAAAATAATTTCCTTTGATAACGCATATAGGCGATATATGTGATAACGTGGCCATGAAGGTGGAGTGAGGGATTCCCCGAGAGATAGTTCCAATTAAATGTGAACAACTTACGTTCAACAACGAATTACTGGGCGCGCGAAAACCTCCCTGGACACTCATTAGGGTGACCGCCCAATTAAACAGGTTGGGTACAATGGCGCATATGGGTAATAATCCTACATTTGGGTATAGTTACCCATATGGGTAATAATCCTACATTTGGGTATAGTTACCCATTTGCAGTAACAATTTTATTACTCAGGTGGGGAATGAAGTGAAATAAAAACACATACAGTTATTTTAAACACTTGGAGTAAAAAAGGGCATTATTCTTTCGACTAAATCCAATATATAACACAATGAAGTACATTTGTTTAAAAAAAAGTCATCAATTCTGATTTCTAACATTTTTTACAAAATGACAAACCATCTGACCATATCACTGACTTTGCTCTCCATCGACTTCAGTGTGTAGTCAATGGGATCATCCAGTGCAAATGTGACAGGTGAGCATGACTTTTTCTGTTTGCTACTCAAAGCTGCTCTACAGAACACTATAAGCAACGGAGGTAATACATTTTGTCATTTTCACAAACAATTAGACAACTGAATTAACCTGGAATTTATACTCAAATTTTAGGTCTTCCTGTAATATACAGATACAGATAGAACCTATTTTTTGTGCACAATTGTACCTCATTGTATTTTTTATTGGATTATGTTGAAAGAATGAGGCCCTTTTTGCTCCTTGTGTTTAAAAGAACTTAAAGTGTTTTTATTTCACTTTATTCCACATCTCAGTAATAAAATTGTTACTGCAAATTGGTAACTGTTACCCAAATGCAGGTTCATATTGGCATACCTCAGAATCCTCACTGTAAATTGTCGAAGCATTACAGATAAAAAACAAGAAATGGAAGCTGCACTGGAATACATCAAACCAGACATTGTATGTGGGACAGAATCATGGCTGAAAGGAATTAAACCAGGACTCAATCCAACAAAAGACGCTATTAAATCTAGCGAAATATTTCCACCCGAATATGAAGTATACAGAAATGACAGAGGAACTCTAGGAGGAGGTGTATTCATTCTAGTGAAAAAATCCATAACATCAGTTGAAAAGCCAGAATATGTTACGGACTGTGAAGTAGAATGGGTGAAAATCAAGCTCCGGGGAAACAAGGACCTCATTATAGGTTCCTTTTACATGCCACATAGAAACAACATAGACTTAATGGAACTGGATAAAGGACTGACAAAGATTTTGGACTCAAACCACAAAAAATTAATATTGGCTGGGGATTTCAACTGCCCTGACATTTGCTGGAACAACATGACTGTAAACCAGGGTGGACAGGATAAAGAAACACAAAACCTACTTATCAACATAACAACAGGAGCACATCTGACACAAATACATGACCAACCAACACGTGAACACAACATGCTAGACCTCATATTTACTACAAACCCAAGCCTTGCCAAGAGCTCGTACAGTGTACCAGGAATATCAGACCACGAAATGGTAGTTACGGACATTCAAACAAATCCTCACTACAATTCCTCACCAGTGAGGAAGTTCTATCCATATTCACGTGCATCTTGGGATAAACTAAAAGAAGACATCACCAAAACATCGAATAAATTAGATCATGACTACCAAAATGATGCAAATGTCAATGACCTCTGGAGAACATTTAAAGAAGACCTGCGCGATGCTATGGACACCCACATACCATCAAAAATTGCACGAACACGAAACAAACTAACATGGATGAAATCTAAAGAGCAGAAAATGATTAGGAAAAAAGAAAAGCTTTACCAGCAGGCCAAAAGAACTAATAATTGGAAGAATTATAGACACCATCAAAGGAAATGCAAAAGAAACCTCAGGAGAGCAGAATGGGAGTACATTAACACCAACATTCTAAAAGGTCTCGAAAACAACAACAACAAACCGTTTTGGAAATATATCAAATCAAACAAGAGGCCCATGGGCCTTAACGGTCACCTGAGTCCTACAGTATTTATTTTTGTTGTTGAAATATGTACTAATTTGAGTGAAAAATAGTTAAGTATAATGTTAACTTAACTTTGTCAAGACCATGAGCTGATCATTCCTAGACCGATTTTCAGTGAGATCGGCCTATTAGAACTTGTTTTTAAGTTTGAAATAGGTATTTTCAAAAGGGCGGCCGTGGCGGCTATATTGGATTTCTGATCGACCCCAAAAATAACAACACTTTGTCAGGACCATGAGTCGATCATTCCTACAGTTTCAGTTCAATCGATCCAGCAGAACTTTACTTTAAGTTTGAAATAGTTTTTCAAAATGGCGGC
>NW_018407297.1:8808-16851 GCF_002113885.1 Mizuhopecten yessoensis
CCAGCAGAACTTGACTTTAAGTTTGAAATAGTTTTTCAAAATGGCGGCCGTGGCGGCCATATTGGATTTCTGATCGACCCGAAAAATAACAACACTTTGTCAGGAACATGAGGCGATCATTCCTACCAACTTTCAGTTCAATCGGCCCAGCAGAACTTGACTTTAAGTTTGAAATGTAAAATGTTAACGGACGACGACGGTCGAAAACGGATAGAAATAGGTCACCTGAGCTTTAGCTCAGGTGACCTAAAAAGCAACTCAATAGGAGTAGCCCCTCTAAAAAGCAAAGGTACTCTCATCAGTGACAGTCAATCAAAGGCGGATATATTAGTCCAACAACTTAAATCGGTATTCACCATCGACAAAGACACCAACATACAAACAGAATCCTCAAAGAATGCGCAACAGAAATATCATTAGGACTCACAAAAATATTTCAAAAATCACTCGACTCAGGAGAACTTCCAGCAGACTGGAGAAATGCCAACATCTCATGCATATTTAAAAAGGGAGACAAACACTTAGCGGAAAACCATCATCCAGTGTCACTAACATCAGTCCCCTGCAAACTTCTGGAGCACATCATCTGTCGACACATGCTAAATCATCTTGAAAAACATAAAGTACTCACCAATCTAAATCACGGCTTCAGATCTGGTTATTCCTGTGAGACACAATTACTCTTGACTATAAATGACTACTTAAAAGCGCACGACAATGGAAACCAGTTGGATGTAGCAATACTAGACTTCTCCAAAGCATTTGACACTGTGCCAAACAAGAAACTCTTGCATAAAGTCGCGCAGTACGGCGTGCGAGGACAAGTGCACAACTGGCTGACGTCATTCCTAACACAGAGGAAAATGAAGGTTGCACTTGAAGGCACAACGTCCCAGGAGGAACACGTCGCCTCCGGAGTACCTCAAGGTACGGTACTAGGACCACTCCTTTTCCTCTGCCACATAAATGACCTACCAGACTCGGTCAAATCACAAGTACGCCTTTTCGACGACGACTGCCTTTTGTATCGACAAATCAAAACATTCAATGACCATAACATCCTCCAAAATGACCTCCAAAACCTTGAAGAATGGGCAGATAAATGGGGCATGAAATTTAATGCTAAAAAATGCTACATCATGTCAATTAAGAAAAAGTCATCTAAATTCTACAGTCTGAATAACCACATTTTGGAAGAGGTACAAAACAATCCATACCTAGGACTCCTGATATCAAACGACCTCAAATGGAGTACTCATATAAGCAACATTGCGAGGAAAGCGAGCTCAACTTTAGGCTTTCTGAGAAGAAATTTAAAACAATGCCCAAAAGAATGTAAGAAACAGCATATATATCACTTGTTAGATCAATTCTGGCCTATGGCAGTATTATTTGGGACCCTCATCTAAAATCAGACATTGAAAAACTAGAGAGAATACAAAGAAGAGCAGCTCGCCTAATTACTAGAAATTACAAAAGTCGGGATGAAGGATGTGTCACAGAAATGTTACAACACCTAAAACTGCCAACCCTACAAAACAGAAGGAAATCACAGCGACTAGAATTCATGTACAAAGTAGTTGAGGGGTTAATACCAGCCTAATTCCTGTAGGAACTCTATCTAAATCAGAGATTTATAACGATATAAATCTCTGATTTAGAGAAAGTTCCTACAGGAATTGATACCAGCCCTACCCCCAGATCAGATAATCCAGCACGCTGGAAGGACGCGAAAAACAAACACAAAGCGTTATGAGAATTATGAAACATCAGCAACATTAAACAGGAACATTGTCAACAACTCAAGGCCATTAATCATCCCAGGATACAAACGGGAAGCATACAAGAACTCCTTCTTCATCAAAACACCGCTTGAGTGGAACCAACTTGATGATATAGTCAGGGCGGGGAAAACCACTAATAATACGCAAACTCTCCTATTATATGCCAATAGGGATATGGATTTGTTACTAAAAATAGCCAAAATCACTTGAATCTTAACTTTTTCAAATTGTTTTTCCAAGTCGCATTTATTCAGTCATGAAACATAATACAAATGCAAAAATAAAGTTTATTTGCATGTGGGAAAGTACCAAAAATAGATGCAATACTTCCGGTAAAATTACATCCATCAAGTTTCTAAGTAGCCAACGCTTTCAGTAAACATCTTTTAGCAAAATATTATTTACCTTGTCGTAAATTAATGCGATTTTTAATAATATCTTGCAAAAGTTACTGTTAAAGCGATTTGTGTTATTTTTAGTAACAAATCCATACTCCAACTGGCGTATAATAGGCGAGTTTGCGTATTATACGCAAGTTGTGGTTTTCCCCAACCTGATAGTAGTGTGCGCAGAAAGCGTAGCGGGATTTAGATCAGCCCTTTCAAAACAACACCCAAGATAAGTAACATATTCTCTCTCTCTCCCGTCGTGTCACGCCATTATTGGTAACTACGACGTGTCCAATGTAAATGTAAATATGTGAACAACATGCTCAACACTCTACAGTACAGTAGGCCTACAGACCTACACACTTCTAAGTTTCCGCGCAACATTACCAAACCATCTGAGATCTTTAGAAGTATATATATATACCTGTGGTAGCTGTTGAATGTTCCTGATATTTGAGATATGGGCTAGTTTATCAACTATTGATAGTCTTTCCTAAACCGGCGTTTATCGTTTTTTCAGAACTCTTAGCGAGATGAAAATAAACGGAAATGCGAAACGCTTACTAAATTCTGGCGAGGTCAACAAATATAGACGCCGTCCCGGACTGAAAAAAAAGAAGATATTTTTTAAAATATCTCAACAACGCGATCGTTTACATTATTTTTTAATTCTGCGATAATTTAAAAAAAAAAAACGTTTCTTCATGTGACACTAGCAGAATTCAGGACATGCACCACATATAACAAAATCGAACAAAATCTACAACATAACTAACACTCACTTTATCACTGCTTTTAATCTGTTTTTATCCTATAGCAAATAACCAAAATAAAAAAAATAAAAACTGTACCTGATAATAAACGTACAACAGCACAAGACCGACTTCCGTAATCGTCGGTATCGACGGAGGAAGTAGAACAGATGAAGATGAAGACATTTGTGAAATGAAATCTTGTAATCATATGATAATTTAGAAATCAACGATAAAGTATAATAATTATATTTATTCGGTAAAAGCACGGAATTCTAAGTACGTGGTAAAAGCATGATACAAGTACAAATATCACATATGATCACAGATTTCAATTGCATAATAATCACAGATTTATCACAGTATTTAGATTCTCACATCAAGGTTAATATCACAAATTTTGGAGCACTGTACAATGTATCTGCATGATGACTAAGCGTTTACCAAGGAATAATAGTGAGTGAAAGAATGATGTGTACATTTTCTTCATTTTAGAATTCATCCTTGATATATTAAAACATTCTGAATGTCAATTACTAGTTTGGTTTTTATTTGATGGTTCTATGTACAATTGATGTGAAGCCAATAAGAACTTGAAGCATACTAAAGCTATACAAAGTCTTACGATAAGCATTAATTACATACATACATTTTTTTTTTTACTGTAGCATCTTTGTATAAACTTCCGGAATGCTTCAAGTAATTTTGGTACCGTCAATTTTGATGCATAATTCATATAAAACAGACAAATTTAATAAGATGTGAAGGCAGTTTCTTAGTGGCCAGAAGGCACCAGAATGCACCCCCATCTTTGCCTCTGGATCCGCCACTGTATCCTATAAAAGCTGTGTGGCAGCTTATTTCCAATCACACATAGGAGGACAGTGAAGCTGTTTAAAGGACGTGTTCCACGCTCCCGTATACGTGCTGTATGTAACTGTGACCCGCATCTAAGGAGCTGACCGACCTTAGGGCGTGATCTGGACGGACAAGGTCATTTTGAATCACCGAAGGCCCGGTAAGCTGGAGACTTACCCCCTCAAGACGACAGAACACGGGCTTCGCCCGTGAAAAGTAGGCCATAAACTCATCAACCAACCAACCAATTATTTCCAACTGGGTTCTATAGTAAAGATCTTAATTACTCAGACAACAAAGGGTCCGAAGAATTTGACAATATAAGATGGTATAATTTCTCGTAATAATATGAATAGAATAAGTTGTACTAATTGGTCAAATATGATGATGTTATATTATTTCATCAAAATAAGATGTTATATTATTTGACAGTATACGATGGAATTGTGTTTTATGTATCATTAGAAAATAAGATGGCCTTCTAATAATATGAATATATGTGATGCTGTGCAGGATGCTATTTCCACTTGTAATATTAAAAATAACAATTAGATGTATTACTGTACATATCACAATGCAAGATGATGTCATTCTTGCAGCTATCTTGTTACAATATAAGATGGTGTTAGGCCATATAAAGTAAATACTGTGTTACCTGTGTGTAGAACAGACAACAGGTGGTTGGGCCAACCCCTACCAACCTATTATCTGTCTATCAAATTATAACAATTTTGGGTATAATACATATATAAAAATGACTTATTAATAAAGTAAAGACTGAGGATGATGGTAATAAAATCTTCCGTAACATTTTAAAAAGTACATATTGAATTGGTAGTCACCAAAAAGCCTCATTTGAATGAGATTCGAAATTAAAACATTGCAAAGTAGTACTTTAGTTAATTTGGTAATACATATATTTATTAGGAGAAGTTTGGAGTCGCCCACTAGGATAGAATACAAATTACATTTAGAAGATGAATTCTTGCTCAAAATCAGTTTTTTTTGAAAGCTTAAATTGTAAGTACTTTTTTTTTATCTCACTTTTGAATTTCATCTTGTGATCTACAGATTTTATTGAATGTGGTAAGTTATTCCTATATTTGATAGTGTAACCCTGGTAAATACAAGCCGCAATATATCGCTCGGCTATAGAGAACTTCTCTTTAGCTCGATCGGTTGAGCGTTAGACTAGTATGCCAGAGGTCCCGGGTTCGATCCCTAGCGGAGGTAGTGATTTAAATTTAATTAATCATGCGCTCTGTTACATAAGTAAGTGGAATGAAACTAACTATAATAACAACCTTAGAAATGTCATTCCAAAACCAGTAAGCAAACCTAAACTATATGGCTACAGTGGAGCAGAAGATATCGTAATAACTAGATTAAGACTGGGTAAAACAAAATTAAAAAGTAACATCAGCATTATGACAAAAAACATGTCACCAGAATGTTCCTACTGTTATATGGATGAAACAATAGATCACGTCTTTCTCACGTGCCCTAAACATAGAAACGCAAGGACCGAATTAAAAACTGAGTTAAATAAAGTAAATCCCGAGATCATTGGTCAAGGGGAAATAACTCTTATGAAATTTATCACTTCCTTTCTATAAACATGAATTGTATCTCAAAATAAAAACCTTCACCTTTTAATAGTTTCTTTTTATGAAAACCACCGAATAATGAAACTCCCTTTAGTATGCCTTTTCCATTTATATAAGCTAGTAACAGATTCTCATAACCACAAAAATACCAAATCTTTATTTCAAAAAATCATCAAGCCAAATAGTACATCCTAGACGTTCCCGAAATAAGGGAAATAACTCTAAAGTGACTTAGCGAAAATCGTTTTGCAGGTGAGAAAGTCACTTTTAATAAAACAAGGGATGGAAGCTGAAATAAAGGATACGCAATATAAAAATAACCATATAACAAACCAATCCCCGACTAATATAGGAAAGCTGTAATGTATGTGTTCTGACCACGTGCGGGTAGTTCCGTTTAAGGACGAGTCTGCCACCCCACAGCAATCTTATGTCCACTCGAACATATATATGTATACATGAGTACCTACAAATGGATACATATATATGTACCACCGTGGGGCGATGTACCATCTGAAGCGGTACGCCGTTTTTAGACTGTTCAAAGCTTAAACGGTGGATATAAAATAGGATAGAACTGTATTACCACTATACACTGTATAACACGACCCATAAAATAGGTCCTCTCGCTCATTCGGCGTCAAACCCTACAAGGTTAGCGCGGGTAAAGGAGGGAGGCCAATGGTGCTATATGGACTATTAATTAGGTAGGAATAACGGGATAAACGAATAATGAACTAATAATCAATACTTGTTTATCTAACACAGCGAATAGTGTAATAACGACAATATCCAATCACTCAAAATGATAAACAAAGTAAGTTAATCTTATAAAAACTAATAAACATTTATTAAATTCTAAAACATTTCGCTTCCGGTTGATATAAGAAAGCTGCAACGTATGTGTTCTGACCACGTGCGGGTAGTTCCGTTTAAGGACGAGTCTGCCACCCCACAGCAATCTTATGTCTAGCCGCTCATATATATGTATACTTGAGTACCTACAAATGGATCCATATATATGTACCACCGTGGGGCGATGTACAATCTGAAGCGGTACGTCGTTTTTAGACTGTCCAAAGCTTAAACGGTGGATATAAAATAGGATAGAACTGTATTACCACTATACACTGTATAATACGACCCATAAAATAGGTCCTCTCGCTCATTCGGCGTCAAACCCTACAAGGTTAGCGAGGGTAAAGGAGGGAGGCCAATGGTGCTATATGGACTATTAATTAGGTAGGAATAACGGGATAAACGAATAATGAACTAATAATCAATATCTGTTTATCCAACACAGCGAATAGTGTAATAACAACAATATCCAATCACTCGAAATAATAAACAAAGTAAGTTAATCTTACAAAAACTAATAAACATTTATTAAATTCAAAAACACCTAAAACATTTCACTACCGGTTGATGTAAGATAGCTGCAACGTATGTGTTCTGACCACGTGCGGGTAGTTCCGTTTAAGGACGAGTCTGCCACCCCACAGCAATCTCATGTCTAGCCGCTCATATATATGTATACATGAGTACCTACAAATGGATATATATATATATGTACCACCGTGGGGCGATGTACAATCTGAAGCGGTACACCGTTTTTAGACTGTCCAAAGCTTAAACGGTGGATATAAAATAGGATAGAACTGTATTACCACTATACACTGTATAATACGACCCTTAAAATAGGTCCTCTCGCTCATTCGGCGTCAAACCCTACAAGGTTAGCGCGGGTAAAGGAGGGAGGCCAATGGTGCTATATGGACTATTAATTAGGTAGGAATAACGGGATAAACGAATATTGAACTAATAATCAATACTTGTTTATCTAACACAGCGAATAGTGTAATAACGACAATATCCAATCACACTAAATAATAAACAAAGTAAGCTAATATTACAAAAACTAATAAACATTTATTAAATTCAAAACACCTAAAACATCACACTTCCGGTTAATGTAAGAAAGCTGCAACGTATGTGTTCTGACCACGTGCGGGTAGTTCCGTTTAAGGACGAGTCTGCCACCCCACAGCAATCTTATGTCTAGCCGCCCAAATATATATGTATACATGAGTACCCACAAATGGATTCCTTTTTGTTTGTTAGTTATTCATTTTTTATTCCGTTTACTTGCACACATTCACACAATCACATACGTATAAACATATCCCTTTCCCATTCCTAACCATAAGATATGTAGTACCCAATATAAACCATGCTAACATAAGGGTAAAGGTCAACTATCACGGCCTAGTGAAATATAGAACAAATTGGATGGATGGATGGATGACGGGTTTCGCGCCTACATGAATCCGCCCTTACGGGTTTCATCTCACTGACGGAAGTCAGTGTTCTGTCGGCGTGAGGGAAGTTGCCTTCCCTCGGGGGTGGTTTGGAGTCGTCTATTCTATCCTATCCTTATCTTGTGGTGTAATTTGGAGACGACTCCTTGGTCCGAAATGGTGTGTCTTGCTGGATGTTGTATCTTTGATTGTTGCTCCTTACTAATGTTTTTGTGTCGTTGAGGGGATTCGAAATTGGCCAATGTGGCTTATATTAGTGTATATATGTACTTAAAAAAGAAATATTTTTTTTTGTCTATTTGTAAAGTGTATTTATTGCATATATTCCTGTTCTT
>NW_018407298.1:0-470 GCF_002113885.1 Mizuhopecten yessoensis
TATACAATATACTTTATATATTGGTACTGTATACAATATAATTTATATATCAGGACAGTACACTAGAAAACCTACCTATCCATTCGTCAATCCAGGAGAAAGCTTGTCTGTGGCCTAGCAACAGAATGTCCCGTACAGACTGTAACATAAGGTTATTTTACAGTGACAAAAATGTTTTATGAAATATTAATGACATTACAAATAGAAAGAGGTGAATATGGTAACTGCTGTGAAAGAAAAATAAATAAAAGTAAATCAATGCTATCTTACTGTAAGACATAATTGGTTCCTACTGTAAATGAGACTAAGTCTTCAATCACCCTGACCCTACTGTCTGTCAACAAATATTTCAAAAAAATAATCATGCATGCCAAAAACAGAAGTAAACAGTGATTCATTAATGAATTGCTCACTGAGGTATACCTAGCTCACTGAAGTACCCCTAGCTCACTGAGGTATACCTAGCTTGC
>NW_018407298.1:1575-2467 GCF_002113885.1 Mizuhopecten yessoensis
TAGAATTCCTTCTCACTTTAAATCAATACACATAACAGCCTATCTTCTCCTTACAAACACATACCAGCCTACCTTCTCAATACAAACCCACACCAACCAACCTTCCCCTTACAAACATACACCAGCCTACCTTCTCCTTACAATACACACACCATCCTACCTTCTCCTTACAAACACACACCAGCCTACCTTCCCATTACAAACACATACCAGCCTACCTTCTCCTTACAAACACATACCAGCCTACCTTCTCCTTCCAATAAACACAACAGCCTACCTTCTCCTTACAAACACATAACAGCCTACCTTCTCGTTACACTACACACACCAGCCTACCTTCCCATTACAAACACATNACCAGCCTACCTTCTCCTTACAAACACATACCAGCCTACCTTCTCCTTACAATACACACACCAGCCTACCTTCTCCTTACAAACACATACCAGCCTACCTTCTCCTTACAAACACATACCAGCCTACCTTCTCCTTCCAATACACAAACCATCCTACCTTCTCCTTACAATACACATACCAGCCTACCTTCTCCTTACAATACACACACCATCCTACCTTCTCCTTACAAACACACACCAGCCTACCTTCTCCTTACAAACACATACCAGCCTACCTTTTCCTTCCAATAAACACAACAGCCTACCTTCTCCTTACAAACACATACCAGCCTACCTTCTCCTTACAATACACATACCAGTCTACCTTCTCCTTACAAACACTTACCAGTCTACCTTCTCCTAACAATACATACACAAGCCTACCTTCTCCTTACAATACACACCCCAGCCTACCTTTTCCATACAAACACACACCAGCCTACATTCCCTTTACAAACACATACCAGCCTACCTTCTCCTAACAAACACATACCAGC
>NW_018407298.1:3277-3966 GCF_002113885.1 Mizuhopecten yessoensis
AACCTTCTTACAAACACATACCAGCATACCTTCTCCTTACAAACACATACCAGCCTATCTTCTCCTTACAAACACATACCATCCTACCTTCTTCTTACAATACACACACTAGCCTACCTTCTCCTTACAAACACATACCAGCCTACCTTCTCCTTACAAACACATACCATCCTACCTTCTCCTTCCAATACACACACCAGCCTACCTTCTCCTTACAAACACATACCAGCCTACCTCCCCCTTACAATACCCATACCAGCCTACCTTCGCCTTACAAACACATACCAGCCTGCCTTCTCCTTACAAACACCCACCAGCCCACCTTCTCCTTACAAACATATACCAGCCTACCTTCTCCTTCCAATAAACACACCAGCCTACCTTCTCATTACAAACACATACCAGCCTTCCTTCCCCTTACAATACCCATACCAGCCTACCTTCTTCTTACAAACACATACTTCTCCTTACAAACACATACCAGCCTACCTTCCCCTTACAATACACATACCAGCCTACCTTTCCCTTACAATACACATACCAGCCTACCTTCTTCTTACAAACACATACCAGCCTACCTTCTCCTTACAAACACACACCAGCCTATTTTCTTCTTTTAAAAACACACCAGTCTTCTCTCTACAAACACACACCAGCCTACTTTCTTACTACTAATCAAAATCAATAGC
>NW_018407298.1:5461-29866 GCF_002113885.1 Mizuhopecten yessoensis
CACTATACAAAACAAATGTAAACAGGTAATCGCACTTACTATATAGAACACCTGTAAACAGGTAATCACACTTACTACACATAACACATGTAAACAGGTAATCACACTTACTATATAGAACACCTGTAAACAGGTAATCACACTTACTACACAAAACACATGTAAACAGGTAATCACACTTACTATATATATAAAACACCTGTAAATAGGTAATTACACTTACTACACAAAACACATGTAAACAGGTAATCACACTTACTACACAAAACACATGTAAACAGGTAATCACACTTACTACACAAAACACATGTAAACAGGTAATCACACTTACCATACAGAACATCTATAAACAGGTAATCACACTTACTACACAGAACATCTGTAAATACATGTTATCACACTTACTATACAGAACATCTATAAACAGGTATTCACATTTACTACCAATAACACATGTGAACAGATAATCACACTTACTACACAGAAGGTCTGGAAATACATGTTATCCCATTTACTACATTGAACATCTATAAACATGTATTCACACTTACTACACAACTCCCCTGTTAACACAGATTACACTAATACTTCACAGAACACCTGTAAACAGGAAATCACACTTACTACACAAAACACATGTAAACAGGCAATCACACTTACCATACAGAACATCTATAAACAGGTAATCACACTTACTACACAGAACATCTGGAAATACATGTTATCCCATTTACTACATTGAACATCTATAAACAGGTATTCACACTTACTACACAACACCCCTGTTAACACAGATTACACTAATACTTCACAGAACACCTGTAAACAGGAAATCACACTTACTACATGTATACTGAACACCTGTAAACAGGAATTCACACTTACTACACAAAACACATGTAAACAAGTGATCATACTTACTATACAGAACACCTGTAAGCAGGTTATCACTCTTACTACACAGAACACCTGTAGACAGGTAATCACACCTACTACACAGAACACCTGTAAACAGGTAATCACACTTACTATGAAGAACATCTGTAAACAGTTAATCATTCTTACTACACAAAATACCTGTAAACAAGTTATCACTCTTACTACACAGAACACCTGTAAACAGGTTATCACACTTACTAGACAGAACATCTGTAAATAAGTGATCACACTTACTACACAGAACTCCTGTAAACAGGTTATCACACTTACTATACAGAACATCTGTAAACAGATAATCATTCTAACTAGACAGAACACCTGTAAACAAGTTATCACACTTACTACACAAAACACCTGTAAACAAGTGATCACACTTACTATACAAAACACCTGTAAACAGGTTATCACACTTACTATACAAAACACTGTAAACAAGTGATCACACTTATTACACAGAACACCTGTAAACAGGTTATCACACTTACTATACAGAACATCTGTTAACAGGAAATCACACTTACTACATGTATACTGAACACCTGTAAACAGGAATTCACACTTACTACACAAAACACATGTAAACAAGTGATCACACTTACTATACAAAACACATGCAAACAAGTGATCACACTTACTATACAAAACACATGAAAACAAGTGATCACACTTACTATACAAAACACTGTAAACAGGTTATCACACTTACTATTCAAAATTCCTGAAAACACAGGTTATCACACTTACTATACAGAACACATGCAAACAAGTGATCACACTTACTATACAGAACATCTGTAGACAAGTGATCACACTTACTATACACAACACATGTAAACAGGTAATCTCATTTACTATTCAAAACATGTAAACAAGCCTATCATATATATGGTATCTTACACAGAATACCTGTAGACACTTTCCAATAATTTCTGGACATATTGCCTGTGTACTTACATTTTCTGAACAACCATTGTCGTCTTTGTACTTTGTCTCGATGTAGATTGAAAAGAGTGGCATAAATGAGCACTGCAAGATAACGTAAGTGGATCACATTGCAAGATTTGTTTCATTAGATACTGTAATTGACATTCATCACTCCACCCCAAGAGCAGGAACCTGTAAACTCAATTAAGGCACCTTACTACGTTTGACATCAAAGTCTCTAAATCTCAATGCTAATAAACCCCATTTAATTGGCTTTGAGCATATTAGCTTATCATAACGTATGTTAACAATCACCTGTTCGTAACAGAATGAATTAACAAGTTTTATTTTTACTCTCACGCCACACATATACGTGCGTAACAAGAGGTCACATAATACATAGTATACATTGATGGACATAGTACTCACATAATATAACACATGATACAATTTATACAATAACAACCCATTTCAATAATTCTTTTAGCTAACTTATTTTAGATATTAAGTAGCTTCATTACTCTTTGTATAGATTTACTTACTTTTGTTAAGAGTACCTTGTTACATATTGAGAACATTCCTTTCATTTTGATATAAGTTGGGTTGACATAATAATATTTGGTATATAAAGTTGTCTAAGAGCTACAACAGATACATTAGTACATTGGTAGAAGTAGTGGTATTCGTCCCCAACACAGTTATTACATAGGGGACCTAACCTTTCCTCGCGTGGGACTTTATTCCATCTTCCTGTTTCTATAGGAAATTTTATATTTGATGTTCTAAATTTACATATTACTTTCGTTCATTACGATTTAGCTTTAAAAGATATGGTACAATATTAAACTGAAATTTGAATAAGGAGTAAACTTGCCCTCGCGAGGAGGTTTCAACATCATAAAACCAACTTTGAATGAATTGATTGCATAATCTCTGCTTAATGATATTTTTCAAGCATTGTCTATTAATTGTACAAGATATTTGGAAAGTCCATAAATTATTCAATCCAGTATTGTTTAAAATATCTTGTATATACGTTAACCATTTAAAACTTAATAAAGAATTCTGGTGCAAATTGTACATTAACTGATACTTTACACTAGATAACTTCCATCCACCCGTTATAAGCTTATGCCAGAACAAAACCATTCTAACACTAATTTCAATTTCTAGGGGATACCTTCTTAACTCATCATATACCATATAATTTGGGGTGCTCTTCTGAATGTTAAGAATTTCCTTACAAAACTGTAAATGTATTTTTTCGATACTTTTTGTATTTTCATAACCCCAGATTTCACATCCATATAATAAAATAGGTGACACAAGTGCATCAAATAATTTCATTTGAAGATCTACAGGAATAGAAATATTTCTAATCTTAATATACAATGCATATAAAGCTTTTTTTGCTTGCTCTGTTAGTTTACTTTTGGCTTTTGTAAAAATACCATTGTAGTTTAATATTATTCCAAGATATGTGTACGAATATTGTATTTCTAAAATCTCATTATTTAACCTAAAGTGATGGTCTCTTTTACTTTTACTTTTTTCAAAAATCAAAACTTGAGTTTTTTGGGTATTAACTGTTGATTTCCATATATTAAAATAATTTTGGAATTCATTCAATGCGTTCTGTAGGCCATCTGGTGTTTCTGACAAAAGCACTGTATCATCAGCATATAATATAATGAACAATTTTAAGTACAAACCTAAATTTTGATCACTAAGAAAATACACTTCATTCAAACAAGAAACATTAAATCAGGAAATCCTCTAAATCGTTAAGAAAGAGGGAAAACAAAAATCGCGATAAGTTTTCTCCTTGTTTTACCCCGACATTGCACATGAAAAAGTTGGATGTATCATTACCATTAATTACGCATTATTTGGTATTTTGATATAAATTATAAAGGACTTTAAATATTTTGCCCGTAATGTTGCTATTTTGTAATTTTCTCCACAAGCCTGTTTGCCACACCGTATCAAAGGCCTTTTTAAAATCAACGAATGAACAATATAACTTTTTACCCTTTGAAAAATATAAAAGAAATTAGGGAATGCAATATAAAAATGTTTTCAGTAGTGGAATATCCCTTTCGAAATCCCGCTTGGGCGGAGGATATCAGGTTTATCTTATCAGATAATTTTGTTACTCTTCCATTAATTATAGAGGTAAATACTTTTCGCAAGCATGACACCAGAGTTATCGCCCTATAATTATCCGGATCGCCCTGGTTACCTTTATTTTCGTATATAGGTTTAATAATACCAACTGTCCATTCTTGGGGTATTAATCCAGTGTTGAGAATGATGTTGAAAAAAATCTATATATAAAGGCAAAAACTGATTGAGAGTATTTTTTATATATTCATTCCGTATTTCATCGATTCCGCTCGCTTTATTATTTTTTAAGCTTTCTATCGATCGAATAAATTCCGTTTCGGTAATTGCAGCATTGAGATCTTCAGAGACTTCATCGTTATATAATTATCAATATCTTGTAGAAGTCCTTCATTATTATCTTCCTCATAGTTAGCTGAATTTAATTTTTTTAAATAGTTATATAGTTCGTTTATTGGTATATTAGCTTTTGACGATTTGGGTTTACCCGAAAACCTATTTAGAATATTCCATAGGAATTTCTGACTCTCCTTTACTGATTCTCTTATTTTTTTCTTTTCCATGTTGAATGTATAGGTTTTGTATGCTTTATTTACCTCTTTCCTGTAATTACGACTTTTCCTTTTCAAGGCGTGCTTGTTAATATCATTTTTTAGTTTACAATAGTTCTGTTTGACTTTGTGAAATTCTTTTCGAAGCTTTTTACAATTTGATGTAAACCATGGTTTGTTATTTTCATGAATGTTTCGGTGGTAAACAGATTTGCGACCGAATGACTGTTTGGCGGACGTAGTAAATATATCTGTGATATTCTTAGTTACATCATTAATTTCTGCATTAGTTATTTGGTCGGTTTCCTTAGCTTTCAAATTTTTAACATACTCGTTCAGCGTAGCAAGTCTATTACTGGGTATCATGATCATCTGCAATAAGATTAGTAAACAAATTACTTAATTGATCCTTCCATTTCACGTAACCACCGTTTTTGTCGGTTGCATAAGGATTTTTGTATAGAGTATGTATGAGTACAGACACCCCTTCGAACTTAAATTCAATACAACTATGAACATCGGATAATAGTGGATTAAAATCAACAACCTCAAATTATGTTACTACTTTGAATAAGTCGGCAGTAAGTAACAAATAATCAATAAGAGACGAGCCATTACCATTTGCTATATATAGTCCTTAATGGTTCGGGTCAACTTGATATTTCACACTTGTCTGATACGGCGGCTAATAAACGACAAGGACATTACTAGATTCCCCAGCAGTCAAACAATACTAGACGGTCACAAATCAGAGGTATAGCAATTGCAAATATCATATAATTTTTATGTGATTTTTGGAGTAATAGTTGGAGACAAAACAAAAACATGCAGTTACNTTACGAGATATCACTGATGGTTGTTGCGACACACAGATGTGTGTGTGTGTGGTCGTGTGTAAAGGGGCGGGGCGTAGTATGGTAATACACAGTGGCCTGAGTGGCCCGTGTACCACGGGTAGTGCGTGATTTACCTGAGGTTTCAGGTGAGCTGTACAAGGTGTACAGGTGTAGTGTCATTCGAGCTGTGGCAGCCAGTGTATACGCTTGTGAAGAAAGATTTTTGCTGTCTGAGTATGAGTGATGGAGAAGAGGACCCCCATACGGTCAATTCTGGTGCGGGTCGGGGCTCAACTCCTCCCGACGGTACCAGTACTGCTGGGGGCGACGCTATTGGGGCGTTTTCGCTGTTCAGGACGTACCTGGACAGTAAGTTAAACAGTCTGAAGGCAGAAATGTTCGTCGGGGACACTGAGCAAAGGAAGGCCAAGTCAGATAAGTCTGTTAAATTCAAGTCACCAGGAAACAAGGTACAGTTTCAGTTTAATGAGGAACTGGAGACGGACGTGGGCAGGCTCCAACGTAAATTAGATAATCGTGATTTGGACGGGTGTGTCGAGTTGGCGGCAGACCTGAAACGTAAAATATACAAACGTAATAAATTGATCCGCTTGGCGGATAAGTCACCAGCTGGGTGGCAGACTGTAAAGGAATATATTTCGGACGATTTGGCGTCTGACAGTGAGGATGAGAAAAGGATCCGTCAGGCAGAGAACAGGGCCCTCAGGAGTATCAAACAGAAGAATGAATCTCGGAAGCGGATTTCTACTGCTGCTTTCAATCTTGGTAGCAATTCCGGTGCACGTAACGGTTCCATGGATACCAGCAGCCTCGGGTTCAGCACCTTTTCGGGGGTCCTACAGAGTCAACGTTCCCCGCACCGCAGGCCCTGCAGACCAGTGCTTTCATGTGGTGGATTCGGGCATTGGCGGAGGGACTGTGGGAAATACAGGCAGGGCGGGGCCCGTCATCAACAACAGCAGCAGCAGCCAGGGGGTTCAAAATGAGGACGGCAATCCGGGCATACATGATAAGTATTCTTCTCCTTCCCTGTATGACATTAAGGAGCTGAGCGCACACAAACAGTTCTTTGAATATAAAAGTAACAGCTCTGTTTCATCTGTTAAAGGTAGATTAAAACTCCATATACAGTTCTGGAAGGATATGCATGCACCTGAAAATATTGTTAGTACAATTGAAAAAGGCTATGTAATACCTTTCATTTCGACACCTCCCAGAATGTATTCTAATGATAATAAATCAGCATTGTCGGAGGCGGAGTTTGTCACGCAGGCTATTGATGATTTGGTGGCTAATAGGTGTGTCATAACGGTACCTTTTGTGCCGCATGTAGTCAATCCATTGAGTGTGGCGGTCAGTAGTTCTGGTAAGAAAAGGCTCATCTTAGATCTTAGACAGGGGAATGTGCATGTCTGGAAAGCAAAGGTTAAGTTTGAGGATTGGAAGGTCGCATTAGACTATTTTGAACGTGGGTGTTTTATGTTTAAGTTTGATCTGAAATCAGGATATCATCACATAGATATTTCCAGCGGTCAACAATCTTTTCTTGGATTTTTCTGGAAGGGGCAGTACTACTGCTTTAGTGTCCTTCCCTTTGGCTTAAGCTCCGCGCCAAGTACGTTCACTAAAGTACTTAGACCTTTGGTTAAGCATTGGAGGTGGTGTGGAATTAATATAGTTCTGTACTTAGATGATGGGTTAGGTTCTAGTACTGATAAGTCTATATGTAGACAGCATAGTGACTATGTCAGGGATACACTAGATCGAGCAGGTTTTTTGGTTAACACAGAAAAGTCTGTATGGGATCCATGCCAGAGCATGACGTGGTTAGGCCTTAATTGGAACTCGTATGATTTTAGTCTTTCTGTTCCTCAGAATAGAGTTGGTAAGCTTACAACGGGTATAGACACTATTTTGGATACCTTACCGTTTATCACTGCTAGACAGTTAGCTAAAGTCACAGGGTTAGTGATGTCCTTCAAACCAGTTATAGGGGAATTATGTAGCCTTATGACTAGACACTCCCTTATGTTTATAGTGAACTCGAGTTCTTGGGATGGGACTGTTAAGGTAAATTGTGACCCTTTCATATCGGAGTTAGTGTATTGGCGAGAGCGTGTTTCCTCCCTAAATGTCAGGTGTTTAGCCAGTTATAGTGTTTCGTCCGTTGTCATGTTTTCAGACGCCAGTGCTTATGCCTGTGGGGCTTACTCTGTAGAATTTGATAATAGAATTTTCCATAAAATGTGGACTGAAGATGAGATATCTCGCAGTTCCACCTGGAGGAAGATGAAGGCTATTGCATTAGCGCTACATTCATTTGTGTCAGTACTTAAGGGCAGGCAAGTTAAATGGTTAACGGACAGTTTGAACTGTGTGTCTATAGTAACTAAAGGTAGCATGAAGAATGATTTACACGCGATCGCNTATTATTCCAAGATATGTGTACGAATCTTGTATTTCTAAAATCTCATTATTTAACGTAAAGTGATGGTCTCTTTTACTTTTTCTTTTTTCAAAAATCAAAACTTTAGTTTTTTGGGTATTAACTGTTAATTTCCATATATTACAATAATTTTGGAATTCATTCAATGCGTTCTGTAGGCCATCTGGTGTTTCTGACAAAAGCACTGTATCATCAGCATATAATATAATAAACAATTTTAAGTACAAACCTAAATTTTGATCACTAAGAGCATACACTTCTAGATCCTCTAGATCGTTAAGAAAGAGGGAAAACAAAAATGGCAATAAGTTTTCTCCTTGTTTTACCCCGACATTGCAAATGAAAAAGTTGGATGTATCATTACCATTAATTACGCATGATTTGGTATTTTGATATAAATTATAAAGGACTTTAAATATTTTGCCCGTAATGTTACTATTTTGTAATTTTCTCCACAAGCCTGTTCGCCACACCGTATCAAAGGCCTTTTTAAAATCAACGAATGAACAATATAACTTTTTACCCTTTGAAAAATATAAAAAAAAATAGGAAATGCAATATAAAAATGTTTTCAGTAGTGGAATATCCCTTTCGAAATCCCGCTTGGGCGGAGGATATCAGGTTTATCTTATCAGATAATTTTGTTAGTCTACCATTAATTATAGAGGTAAATACTTTTCCCAAGCAATTGACACCAGAGTTATCGCCCTATAATTATCCGGATCGCCTTGGTTACCTTTATTTTTGTACATAGGTTTAATAATACCAACTGTCCATTCTTGGGGTATTAACCCAGTGTTGAGAATGATGTTGAAAAAATCTATATATAAAGGCAAAAACTGATTGAGAGTATTTTTTATATATTCATTCCGTATTTCATCGATTCCGCTCGCTTTATTATTTTTTAAGCTTTCTATCGATCGAATAATTTCCGTTTCGGTAATTGCAGCATTGAGATCTTCAGAGACTTCATCGTTATATAATTATCAATATCTTGTAGAAGTCCTTCATTATTATCTTCCTCATAGCTAGCTGAATTTATTTTTTTTAAATAGTTATAGAGTTCGTTTATTGGTATATTAGCTTTTGACGATTTTGGTTTACCCGAAAACCTATTAAGAATATTCCATAGGAATTTTGGACTCTCCTTTACTGATTCTCTTATTTTCTTTTCCATGTTGAATGTATAGGTTTTGTATGCTTTATTTACCTCTTTCCTGTAATTACGACTTTTCCTTTTCAATGCGTGCTTGTTAATATCATTTTTTAATTTACGATAGTTCTGTTTGGCTTTGTAAAATTCTTTTCGAAGCTTTTTACAATTTGATGTAAACCATGGTTTGTTATTTTCATGAATGTTTCCGTGGTAAACAGATTTGCGACCGAATGACTGGTTGGCGGACGTAGTAAATATATCTGTGATATTTTTAGTTACATCATTAATTTCTGCATTAGTTATTTGGTCGGTTTCCTTAGCTTTCGAATTTTTAACATACTCGTTCAGCGTAGCAAGTTTATTACTGGGTATCATGATCATCTGCAATAAGATTAGTAAACGAATTACTTAATTGATCCTTCCATTTCACGTAACCACCGTTTTTGTCGGTTGCATAAGGATTTTCATATAGAGTATGTATGAGTTCAGACGCCCCTTCGAACTTAAATTCAATACAACTATGAACATCGGATAATAGTGGATTAAAATCAACAACCTCAAAATATGTTACTACACGGCGGCTAATAAACGACAAGGACATTACTAGATTTCCCAGCAGTCAAACAATACTAGACGGTCACAAATCAGAGGTATACCAATTGCAAATATCATATAATTTTTATGTGATTTTTGGAGTAATAGTTGGAGACAAAACAAAAACATGCAGTTACTTAATTTGTATATAGAATTATAATTTTAACTCAATAACCCAAACTATGTAATATGAAGTGTCCAATGTGACATATTCACATATTCCTTTGGTATAAAACATTGGTTATTTATCTCAGAACAATCTACATACCACTTTTGTTACAGTAAATATTATATTATATTTGACTTTAGTACTCAACTATTCACACTGAACAATGCAACATTCTACTTTATGACTCCAATCCATACATTAGATNCATTGAGTGGATATCCAGAAATAACAATGTACGGGCCGATGAGATAAGTAAAATAATAGACGTGGATGATTGGTGCGTGTCTACAGAATTTTTCGAATTCATGGACTCTTTATGGGGACAGTACACTGTGGACAGATTCGCTAATGTGGACAATGCAAAATTAGCCCGGTATAATTCCAAGTTCTGGAATCCCGGCACCGAGGGGGTGGACGCATTTGCGAGGCATTGGGGAGAGGAAAATAATTGGCTTGTTCCTCCTATTAAACTTATTATTAGGACGATTAGGCACAGTATAGTATCCCAGTCCTGTGGCACCCTTATAGTACCAAAGTGGCCGTCAGCACCTTTTTGGACTTTCCTTTTTAGTAGTGAGTTCCAGTACAGAGACTATGTGAAGGAAGTGATAGAGTTCCACGAGACTGATAGAATTTTTGAGAGGTGTGCTAATAAGAACTCGCTTTTTGACTCTGAGCGTTTTGTAGGCACCGTGCTCGCAGTGAGGTTACAAGGATAGCATTATAATGTGCAGTCGCGTTGTTTGTTGTTATCGTTTAGATTAAACTTATTGAAATGATTTTGCGTACTTGTCATGTGTTAGCTACTTGTATATCGCCTCTGTTTAGACGGGTGATGTCTGAGTCGGGGTCATGGAGTACTGTTTGTATTGATGTTTACATTCTGACGTCACTAGACACCCATTAGGGTAGGGCAAGGTCACAGTTTGTTGTGACCGACATACGCACGTGTACACATTGTGGCGAGTCGGTCAGGCAGAACGAGTTGACGATTATTAACGACATGGGCGTGACACGATAGGTCGGTCCAATGGTCATTAGTGTAGGTTGTATACCTACCTGTCATGACAAGGCCGGTGCTAGGAGCATGCGAGCGAGGTCATCCCCTTTGGGGCAGTGAGCGCATGTGGCATGCTAGGCCAGTGCGTCACGTGATGTAAATTCATCTGTACAGATGGTAATCAGTAGATACACATACGTACATGGTACATCTATGTAGTTTGATGGATTTTTGGACGTTAGACGGCCATATTGATATGACGTTAGTAGTATGCATGTTGTATTTATGTTGTTTTGTAACGTATACGACTTTCAGACGTGTTTAAACTTGGACGTTGGGTCAACATGGAAACCAGGAATGACGGATTGCTGCCTTTCGTTAGTGATTTACAGAGGGTGATCACAGCTTCTAAGGCCGTTAACACACAGAAATTGTATGGTCTCGGATTCAAACATTGGTTTTCTTTGGCGAATTCGTTTAATTGTAAGGTGTTACCTGCTTCGGAGTTGAACGTAAGTTTGTATTTAGTATCCATCATACAATCCAGTAGTAGTATGGCTAAGTTAGATCAGGCAATTTATTCTATAGGTTGGGCTCATCAACTCGCAGGCTTTCCTAATCCCTGTAGTTCAGACTTGGTTAAAATGGTCAGGGCAGGCGGTGCGCGTTTGTTGGGTCCGAGACCAAATAAAAAAGATCCCATTACACCTGACATTTTAAGGCAGCTTGTTACGTCGTTCGCTAACGATTCGTGTTCTCTCTCTGACATCAGAATAGTGCCTATGTGTTTAGTCGGGTTCGCTGGTTTTCTTAGATTTGCTGAGTTAGTGGGTATCAAGAGGTCGGACATTGGGTTTTCTGATCAGTTTATGACAGTGTATATACCTAGAAGCAAGACCGATAAAGCTGGTGCTGGGGCTAGTGTAGTCATCGCAAAAACATTTACTGATTTGTGTCCTGTGGCGATGCTCAAGCGATATCTCGTACAAGCCCAGATCCACGACAACTCGTCAGATTATATTTTCCGACAAATTTCGTTCTGCAAAAGTTCTAAGGCATTTAAGCTGCGTGATTCAGGTCCACTGTCCTATACCACAGTCCGGGAGTTATTGTTAGAAAAACTTAGTATGTTAGGGTTAGACAAGAAAAGGTTCGGGATGCATAGTTTAAGGTCAGGTGGGGCAACGGCAAGTGCAAAGACAGGAACTATACCTGACCGGGTGTTCAAGAAGCATGGCCGATGGAAATCTGATGCAGCTAAAGACGGCTACATGCATGAGGACTTGGACGAAATGATGTCCGTCACTAGACAGCTGGGTGAGAATCTGGTTTACATTCCTTAGCCCGTTCTTTGTATTCGAAAGCGTATGCTGCGGTCAGCGATATTCTATTTCAGTGTTGATAAATGATTTATGTTCGTTTGAATCGGTGAATTAGGACATAATTATATTTATCAATGTTATGGNGTAATGAGATTAAGTCGCCTTCAAGCATCAACTAGTGAAATATGTTGTACAGTCTACTTAGCAACACTGTGTGGTGACCTCTATCACCTCTTCGCTGATTTATGAACATATTCCCTTTCCTTGTCATTTGGTCTTTAAATTCATCGCGGCATCAGGCACGTGTGAAATATCAAGTTGACCCCAACCGTTAAGGAATGTTTATAGCACTTGTAGTTGTATTGTGTACATGTACAGTTTTTAAAAAGTGTACATGTACACAAATGTGTCAGATGGTAGTTGTATTGTGTACATGTACAANGACGGGTCAAGAGTGAAGACCGGTGTATGGACCAAGTCGATGGAACATCTAAAGGGGACAAGATCGCGAGAAATTTGAAAGTATGTGTAATAAATTCAAAAATTAAAGCGTATGCTGCGGTCAGCGATATTCTATTTCAGTGTTGAGTTGTAATTGATAAATGATTTATGTTCGTTTGAATCGGTGAATTAGGACATAACCCAAAATATGTAATATGAAGTGTCCCATGTGACATATTCACATATTCCTTTGGTTACTTATCTCAGAAAAATCTACATACAACTTTTGTTACAGTAAGTATTATATTATATTTGACTTTAGCACTCAACTATTCACACGTCACTGAACAATGCAACGTTCTACTTTATGACTCCAATCCATACATTAGGTAAAGCCCACATAGATATGCATATAACGATGGTTTATGTCTGTTACATTTCTTTCAAATTAAAAATAGGACATAAGATCAATCAACATACAAAGAAAAGATTAAGAAAATTAATCACTTGATAATTACTAAAGTCAAACTTTTCTAGTTTATCCATTTTCAGGTAATGAGATTAAGTCGCCTTCAAGCATCAACTAGTGAAATATTTTGTACAGTCTACGTAGCAACAATGTGTGGTGACCTCTATCGCCTCTTCGCTGATTTATGAACATATTCCCTTTCCTTGTCGTTTGGTCTTTAAATTCATCGCCACATCAGGCACGTGTGAAATATCAAGTTGACCCCAACCGTTAAGGAATGTTTATAGCACTTGTAGTTGTATTGTGTACAATGTACAATTTTAAAAAGTGTACATGTACACAAATGTGTTAGATTGTAGTTGTATTGTGTACATGTACAATTTTAAAAAGTGTACATGTATATAAATGTCTTATATTGTAGTTGTTTTGTGTCGGCTACTATCGGCCATCGTATCATACTGCTACGTTTGACTTTGTCCTTTCAAACGAAGATTGTCATTTCAGATCTGTGCATAATTACTTTCTGAGAAATAGTGATCACAAATTATCAATAGAACATGGAGTTCTACAGGGTGGAACAATACATGCCCTTCCCATGCCAATCTGATGACATACATGTATATAAAATTCTACTTGATGCATAATTGTATCTTAATGTATGAAAATATGGAAATGTAGGTGGGAGAAACAAGTTTGTACTCTATTACTCAGTAAAATTTAGAACTAATTTTGGAATGTGGGGAAAGGAGAACACATTATGTACTTGACCAACAGAAGCTGACGGTTTGACAAGCCTACAATATAACATATAAGGACAGACAAGGAACAGACAATAGACAATGTTGAACAACACACCATCTGATGATGGCAGGCTAAAAATAGTAGATAACACATCAAAACTCATGGAGTAGAATTCAGAAAAAAGCAATATTATTACAATATTTTACTTTAATCCGGTATTGGTACGTTGTAAGATATCTCAGCAGACACAGGAAATGTACAATGTTAGGCCGCACTTAAATCAAGTACAAATATATAATATACTCACAGTGTATTCTGATAGCCAAGTAGTTCAGCACAACATGGAAATGAACAAAATAATGTAGATGAATATATTGATTATTTTACTGCTATTATGGTTGCCATACATACAGGTTCTAGTAATACTATCATAACCTCAAATGACAGTTTCATCTGGTGGGCAACTAGCTGCGGGAACGCTAGCTTCTATGTCCGTCTTTTTTTAAAATTTAATTTATATTTTTATCGGACCATAGATAACAATAAAATAAAAAAAATTGGACATAGAAGGTACGATTCCTGCAACTAGTTGGCAACCACTTCCATATACAATACACAAACCGGTCTATTTTGACGCCATGACATTTTTGCAATTATTGCTATAAAGTGGGCAACAGAAGCAAATTTTCAAAACATGATACAACCTCATCCCTAGAGATACTTGCATATAAAATTTGGCAACTACATGGTAACATGAGATACCGCCGACAAAGTGATGATCACAAACAGACTGACCGACTGACAGTACTGGTGGTTGACTAACAAGCATGGTAATATTGTTGTTATGCAAATGGTACAAAAAAATGCTTCTGAATAAAATGTTTTCATTATGGTAGAATCAAGGTAAATTGTTCCAAGTAACTGCCATGATTTGAATAATTGTTTCCATTACTTTTGCAGGATATGTTTGTTGTTATGGTTTAGCAAGGGTTAGTTTTTGTTAATATTCCAAGTGCCTATCAACACACTGTAGGTACGACCCAAGAGGTTCCATCTCAGCATCATTCTAGCTAAGTAGAACATATGCTCTAAAGCAATACAGCCAATGTGTGTTTATTTTGATCTCAAGAGGTATCTTTACTTTCGTCTGGATTTAGACTACATCGGTATGTTTACAAGGGATTTCATGCATTCAGCTAAGAAGCCCTGATACCGCTGGTATATTAACCAAACCTAAAGGATCAGACACATTGGAAGTAAGTTTAACAAGATGGCACCAAATTTCCCAGACAGTAAATTGAAATGTAAACTTGAACACGTGAAACTTGACAGATTTTTTTTTTTTTAAATCCAAAAACTTCACTAAATTATTGACAGAACATTCACAAATATTGGCTTCTTCAGTAAAAACAGGTGCATATTGAGACACAAACATTTCAATGTTTACAAACCTGTTATAGTGTAGGGATAATAGTTCCAGGCCTTCTCTGTTATGTAGAAAATCCTTGGAATGAGAGATCGGATCCAGGTTGGTAAACGACTGAAAAAATATAAACATAAATAAAACAGATGTTTATATTTTTATATTGAATATTACTTTTTGAGTTGACTATTAATTGTGATGTTTAAATGAAAAGTATCAAGTACAAATATAATAACCATCCAACAAGGTAAATGAAATATACATGTACCCAGGTTTATTTTATAAGTGGTTCCTCCAATGGTAACAAAACTTGTACATCTGTGAACTGGTGTTGACATACAAAGCCTGGGTCAAACTTTGTACTTTGTATGGTAATTCATTCTTAAATTATTATCAGGGCAAACACAACAAAGCAAAGCTTACATATTTTAGCAATTGTGACCTTGACCTCTGGCAGACCACCTAATGACTGATGGGTCTTTTCACCAACACAGTCAACTCAAACAACGACCGTGACCGCTGGTTTACCATGCCCAAAAGCAATACGCTTATACGCGATCACTGGGGCAATCCGGATCCACACACCATATTTGACCTTTTTTATCATTCGTTCTCAAGTTATCATCTGGACAAGCCCAACCAAGCAGAATTCTAATTTTAGCAACAGTGACCTTAACCTCTGGGAAACCACATTAAAATTCAAATAGGGTACTGTTCTTTGCATCCATTTGGGAAACTCACACACAAGATTATCATCAGGACAAGCCCAACCAAGTACAATTCTGCTTTTAGTAATGGTGACCTTGACTTCTGGCGCCATAGGGTTCTTCACCTCCCCTAGGGCAACCCACTCACCAAGATTGAAGTTTGTAGAGGAAAACACTAAAATCAATAGGGATCTCGCATCTATAACGGCAACCCATATACCAAGATTGAAGTTTGTTTGATCAATCGTTATAAAGTTATCATTTGGACAATAACTACTGACAGACCCCACATGATGGCTATATATCACTGAATTGTCATGGGTACATGTAACAATGTGAATCTTCCATTGGCATGGACAACAAAGTAAATCAATCAGTTAAATGGGTGTTATTGTAAATCCTCAATTGACATGGGTTATATTGTAAATACTCCATTGACATGTGTAACATTGTAAATACTCCATTGACATGTGTAACATTGTAAATCCTCCATTGACATGAATTACAATGTCAATCCTCCATTGACATGGGTAACATTGTAAATACTCCCTTGACATTAATTACAATGTAAATACTTCCTTGACATGAATTACATTGTAAATACTTAATTGACATGGGTAACATTGTAAATCCACCATTGACATGAATTACACTGTAAATACTCCATTGACCTGGGTTACATTGGAAATACTCCATTGACATTGGTTACATTGTAAATCCTCCCTTGACATTAATTACAATGTAAATGCTCCATTGCCATGAGTTATCATTTGTAAAACCTCCATTGATATGAATTACAATGTAAATCTACCATTGACATGGGTTACATTGTAAATCCTCCATTGATATGGTTTTTTTTGTAAAACCTCCATTGACATGAATTACAATGTAAAACCTTCATTGACATGAATTATAATGTAAATCCACCATTGACATGGGTTTCATTGTAAATCCTCCATTGACATTGGTAACATTGTAAATCATCCATTGTCATGGGTTACAATGTTAATCCTCCATTGTCATGAATTACACTGTAAATACTCTCTTGACATTAATTACACTGTAAATACTCCCTTGACATGAATTACAATGTAAATCCTCCATTGACCTGGGTTACATTGTAAATACTCCATTGACATGGGTTATCTTTTGTAAAACCTCCATTGACATGGGTTACATTGTCAATACTCTATTGACATGGGTAACATTGTAAATCCACAATTGACATGAATTACACTGTAAATACTCTCTTGACATTAATTACAATGTAAATACTCCATTGACATGGGTTATCTTTTGTAAAACTCAATTGACATGGCTTATCTTTTGTAAAACCTCCATTGACATGGGTTACATTGTAAATCCTCCATTGACATGGGTTATTTTTTGTAAAACCTCCATTGCCATGAATTACAATGTAAATCCACCATTGACATGGGTTACATTGTAAATCCTCCATTGATATGGGTTTTTTTCTGTAAAACCTCCATATACATGAATTACAATGTTAATCCACCATTGACATGGGTTTCATTGTAAATACTCCATTGACATTGGTAACATTTTAAATCCCCCCTTGACATGAATCACAATGTAAATCCTCCATTCACATTTATTACAATGTAAATACTCTCTTCACATTGGTAACATTATAAAACCTCCATTGACATGGGTTACATTATAAAACCTCCATTTATATGGGTAACATTGTAAATCATCCATTGACATGGGTTATATTGTAAATACTCCATTGACATGAATTACAATGTAAATACTCTATTGACATGGGTAACATTGTAAAACCTGCATTGACATGGGTTACATTGTAAATTCTCCATTGACATTGGTAACATTGTAAATACTCCCTTGACATGGGTTATATTGTAAATCCTCCATTGACATAAATTACAATGTAAATACTCTATTGACATGGGTAACATTGTAAATACTCCATTGACATTGGTAACATTCTAAATACTCCCTAGACATGGGTTATATTGTAAATACTCCCTTGACATAAATTACAATGCAAATCCTCTATTGCCATGGGTAACATTGTAAATTCTCCCTTGACATTAATTACAATGTAAATTCTCTATTGACATGGGTATCATTGTAAAACCTGCATTGGCATGGGTTACATTGTTAATACTCCATTGACATGTGTAACATTGTAAATCCACCATTGACATGAATTACTGTAAATCCTCCATTGACATGAATTACACTGTAAATACTCTCTTGACATTAATTACAATGTAAATACTCCATTGACATGGGTTATATTTTGTAAATCCTCAATTGACATGGGTTATATTGTAAATACTCCATTGACATGTGTAACATTGTAAATACTCCATTGACATGTGTAACATTGTAAATCCTCCATTGACATGAATTACAATGTCAATCCTCCATTGACATGGGTAACATTGTAAATACTCCCTTGACATTAATTACAATGTAAATACTTCCTTGACATGAATTACATTGTAAATACTTAATTGACATGGGTAACATTGTAAATCCACCATTGACATGAATTACACTGTAAATACTCCATTGACCTGGGTTACATTGGAAATACTCCATTGACATTGGTTACATTGTAAATCCTCCCTTGACATTAATTACAATGTAAATGCTCCATTGCCATGAGTTATCATTTGTAAAACCTCCATTGATATGAATTACAATGTAAATCTACCATTGACATGGGTTACATTGTAAATCCTCCATTGATATGTTTTTTTTTGTAAAACCTCCATTGACATGAATTACAATGTAAAACCTTCATTGACATGAATTATAATGTAAATCCACCATTGACATGGGTTTCATTGTAAATCCTCCATTGACATTGGTAACATTGTAAATCATCCATTGTCATGGGTTACAATGTTAATCCTCCATTGTCATGAATTACACTGTAAATACTCTCTTGACATTAATTACACTGTAAATACTCCCTTGACATGAATTANTTGACATGAATTACGATGTAAATACTCTATTGACATGGGTAACATTGTAAATCCTCCATTGACATGTGTAACATTGTAAATACTCCATTGACATAGGTTATATTGTAAATCCTCCATTGTCATGAATTACAATGTAAATACTCTATTGACATGGGTAACCTTGTAAATCCTCTTTTGACATGAATTACGATGTAAATACTCTATTGACATGTGTAACATTGTAAATACTCTATTGACATGTGTAACATTGTAAATACTCCATTGACATGTGTAACATTGTAAATACTCCATTGACATGTGTAACATTGTAAATCCTCCATTGACATGAATTACGATGTAAATACTCTATTGACATGGGTAACATTGTAAATCCTCCATTGACATGTGTAACATTGTAAATCCTCCATTGACATGAATTACGATGTAAATACTCTATTGACATGGGTAACATTGTGAATCCTCCATTGACATGAGTAACATTGTAAATACTCCATTGACATGGGTTATATTGTAAATCCTCCATTGTCATGAATTACAATGTAAATACTCTATTGACATGGGTAACCTTGTAAATCCTCTTTTGACATGAATTACGATGTAAATACTCTATTGACATGGGTAACATTGTGAATCCTCCATTGAGTAACATTGTAAATACTCCATTGACATGTGTAACATTGTAAATACTCCATTGACATGAATTACGATGTAAATACTCTATTGACATGGGTAACCTTGTTAATCCTCCATTGACATGTGTAACATTGTAAATACTCCATTGACATGTGTAACATTGTAAATCCTCCATTGACATGAATTACGATGTAAATACTCTATTGACATGGGTAACATTGTAAATCCTCCATTGACATGTGTAACATTGTAAATACTCCATTGACATGTGTAACATTGTAAATCCTCCATTGACATGAATTACGATGTAAATACTCTATTGACATGGGTAGCATTGTAAATCCTCCATTGACATGTGTAACATTGTAAATACTCCATTGACATGGGTTATATTGTAAATCCTCCATTGTCATGAATTACTATGTAAATCCTCTATTCACATGGGTAACAATTTAAGCGTTTATTGACAATGGGTAACAATGTAAATGGTTTAAAACATGATTCAGAATGTAAATCTTCCATTGACATGGGGAACAATTGAACCATTCATTAACATTGGTAATGGGGTTTATTGACATGGGTAACAATTTTAGTGTTTATTGACAATGGGCAACAATTTAAAATGTTAAATGACATGAGTTAGAATGTAAATCTTCCAATGACATGGGAAAAATACAATGTAGAATGCTTAATGAAAGGACTTAGAATGTACAATGTAAAATGTTAATATTTTTCCTAGTAGGTCAAACAAAATAGATCAATGGAAATTAACATAAAAATGAGAAAAATACATAGACCATTTGGGAAAACAATTAATTCATATAATGTGTCTGCTTCCATAGTTCACAGTACACATATATATATAACTGGTGGACGGCAGCTGTTAATCATATGATCTTTGTCATTTTCCAGGAATTGGAATACTGAAAGTGATACTTACCAGAGGAGGGAGGGTCAATATAAGTATCAGATGTTATACCAGGAAATCAATACATAGACAACAGCTATCAAAACCTGTATCATTCACTGCGGTGCTACCACTAATGATTTCTCTATAAATATACATCTATCACAATCTGGGCAGGATTGGTATATAAAGTATTGAGAGAAATTTCTTCCTTAGAATTGATTAAAAAGAAGAAAAAAATCTCCATCTGAAGTGGGTGTACTGAATTTGGACTGGTGTAAAAAATCTCCATCTGAAGTGGGTGTACTGAATTTGGACTGGTGTAAGTCTGAATTATCAATCAATTTACCTATAAACCATGACAATTCAAACTATTACATACAGATATACATAAAGTATTACATGCAAGTCCAAGATATTTATTGTTTTAGCAAGTCATTACTTTGTTACATTTGTTGTTCTTTTAAAGCTATTTCAAATCATATATATTAATTTTAAGAGTGGTGATTTGTTTTCTTACAGGAATTTTAAGCCTATTTGGCCTGTATGTCACACTTTCATCTTTTAAATTTGTTTTCTGAACTAGAAGTTGAAATATTGCTCTAGTTTATGAACTTGGGTTGCCATCTAAAAATTCCTATAAACACAAAGAATTTTAAATGACGTAATGCAAGACAGATTAACCACCTGTTAAAAACTGTTCAGTGGTATAGAATAGTCCAGATAAGTAGTACAACTGTTTGACATTTGACCCCTTCCTTCAGCCTTGAACTTGGGGAAACAGACCAACCAAACCTTGAACTAGATATACTGTCCAGCCATGATGTGTCCATCGACAAATATCATTAGCAAGGTCAATCGTTTAGAATTATAACCCAGACAAAAGACTAGTGCAATCCTCTACATCCCACAAACTCACCTACTGGACTATAACAGTGAAGGTTGAGGCGGATATAGGCTTTTGAGAGCTTTAGATAGCATTTCCTGTTAATATCCTGCTGTAGACTACAATAGTACATGAATGCAGGTCTCTTAGCTGTACATTCTGTATACGTATGACAGTTGTATTATAGTATGTAAGTTTATGAATCATGTTTCGTATCTTATTTAATTTGTCTGTGTTGTGTTGATGATCAAAACATAACAACAACAAAATACATATATTTGTTTAACAATGAAATGAAAATCAAAACAGTGCATCATGAAAGATCGAAGATAATAAAAGATATCGATTTACAAACTTAATCAAAACTTTTCCCCTTAATATATATATACCTCTCTCTCAACACTTACCTCCTCTTCCTACTTTTACCTCCCCTCCCTACACTTGCCTGGTATCTACCCTGTCTACATTTACCTCCCTTATCTATACTTTCTCCCCTCTAAACATTTACTTCCTCTCTCTAAACTTATCTACCCATTTACCTAGAGTACTCCCCCCTCCTTCCTCCTCTAGTCTACTCCCCCCTAACCAGTTTTTATCACAACTTTCCTGTCTTCACTAACCCGTTCTTTCTATACTAATGTAGTGGCATTGGACTAAATTGATTGCTGGTGACTGAAGAAGTTCAATTGGTGTCCCTCTAGGGTTAGGAGGACACTGGTTCAAATCCCAGTCGGTCCATTGCATTTTTTGCACCTCTCTACCGTTTCCATACAAACCTCAACTCTCTACAACTTCCCTCAAACCTCCCCTCTTTATACCTACCTACACCCCCCTCCTTTACAACTTCCCTCAAACCTCCCCTCTCTACACCTACCTACACCTCCCTCCTTTACAACTTCCCTCAAAGCTCCCCTCTCTACACCTACCTACACCTCCCTCCTTTACTACTTCCCTCAAAGCTTCCCTCTCTACACCTACCTACACCTCCCTCCTTTACTACTTCCCTCAAAGCTTCCCTCTCTACACCTACCTACACCTCCCTCCTTTACTACTTCCCTCAAAGCTTCCCTCTCTACACCTACCTACACCTCCCTCCTTTACTACTTCCCTCAAAGCTTCCCTCTCTACACCTACCTACACCTCCCTCCTTTACTACTTCCGTCAAAGCTCCCCTCTCCACACCTACCTACACCTCCTTCCTTTACTACTTCCCTCAAAGCTTCCCTCTCTACACCTACCTACACCTCCCTCCTTTACTACTTCCTTCAAACCTCCCCTTCTCTACACCTCCCTCCTTTATTACTTCACTCAAAGCTCCCCTCTCCACACCTACCTACACCTCCCTCCTTTACTACTTCCCTCAATCCTCCCCTCTCTACACCTACCTACACCTCCCTCCTTCACAACTTCCCTCAATTCTCCCCTCTCTACACCTACCTAAGCCTCCCTCCTTTACAACTTCCCTCAAACCTCCACTCTCTACACCTACCTACACCTCCCTACACCTCCCTCCTTTACTATTTCCCTCAAACCTCCACTCTCTACACCTACCTACACCTCCCTCCTTTACTACTTCCCTCAATCCTCCACTCTCTACACCTACCTACTCCTCCCTCCTTTACTACTTCCCTCAATCCTCCCCTCTCTACCCCTACCTACACCTCCCTACACCTCCCTCCTTTACTACTTCCCCCAATCCTCCACTCTCTACACCTACCTACTCCTCCCTCCTTTACTACTTCCCTCAATCCTCCACTCTCTACCCCTACCTACACCTCCCTCCTTTACTAATTCCCTCAAAGCTCCCCTCTCTACACCTCCCTACCCCTCCCTCCTTCACAACTTCCCTCAATTCTCCCCTCTCTACACCTACCTATGCCTTCCTCCTTTACAACATCCCTCAAACCTCCACTCTCTACACCTACCTACACCTACCTACACCTCCCTCCTTTACTACTTCCCTCAAACCTCATCTCTCTACACCTACCTACACCTCCCTCCTTTACTACTTCCCTCAATCCTCCCCTCTCTACACCTACCTATGCCCATCCTCCTTTACAACTTGCCTCAAAGCTCCCCTCTCTACACCTACCTGTGCCTTCCTCCTTTACTACTTCCCTCAAACCTCCACTCTCTACACCTACCTACACCTTCCTCCTTTACTACTTCCCTCAAACCTCCACTCTCTACACCTACCTACACCTCCCTCCTTTACTACTTCCCTCAATCCTCCCCTCTCTACACCTACCTATGCCCATCCTCCTTTACAACTTGCCTCAAAGCTCCCCTCTCTACACCTACCTACACCTTCCTCCTTCACAACTTCCCTCAATCCTCCCCTCTCTACACCTACCTATGCCCATCCTCCTTTACAACTTCCCTCAAAGCTCCCCTCTCTACACCTACCTACACCTTCCTCCTTCATAAGTTCCCTCTACAACTTAAGGTGGCTCCACACTTTCGCAATTAATCAGCAAAATTCGTTGAAACTTTCATATAATTGTTATGCAACTATGTCGAGTTGATTTTATGAAAATCTAAACATTCCGATAGTTTGGGGAATTTTTTGGAAAAAATACCAAAAAATTGAATTTTCGTCAATTCTAATATTTTCCGGGTTTTTTTTGTGTGTGGCATTGTTCGGAACAATAACAACAATAATAAAATGAAAAGAAGCATTTCTAATTAACCCTACAAATATTTTATTTATCGCAAAATATGTAACACATGTTACACAAAGTGTTTTTTATTGAATTTGTACGGATAAAAGTGATTATCTACAAGCTAAAAGCACCCAGGACACAAAGTTCTATACATATAGAGTGGGAAATTGAACAAAATATACACAATGGCTTTATAATTAATTTATTTTACATTTTACAATCACTTTGATCCGGGTGAGAGTTATCTTCCTTGAAAAAAATCGGAACTTTTTGCAGAGGGGTGACATTTACACAATGACAGTTGTCTCTGTTTACATATAACAAAAATGATGGAAATAAATCAAAAATATGATATCAAAATTATCAATTTATTGTTCTTTAATGGAACCAAATTACCCTCAGTCATGTACACTTTGGACATCATTCCACAGTCCGCTAACTCACGGTATATTTATAATTACATGTCAGA